>NW_007242350.1:824360-831816 GCF_000164805.1 Carlito syrichta | reverse complement strand
GCAGTTTCCCTCAACTGCCAATCCCACCCCCCCTCCCCTGACAGTTTCCCACTACTGCCAATTCCTTTCTTATAGTATTATAATTGTACAAGGTCCGCTTATAAGTGAGAACATATAGTACTCTGCTCTTTGTTTCTGTGATAGATCACTGAGTATGATCGACTCCAAACAACTCACTTTTTTGCAGTTTTACTCAACTCTCATTTTCCCACATTTTAACTGTACTCGTGCTATATTTGCCTTTCTGTTATCTTTGGTCTCTTTGTGAATTTTCTTGCCCAGTGCAAATAGAAAATCTTCTTCAGTTAAAAATGGGAAATATCATCTGACCCTTAGAGGGTTGGTACTATGTGACTCTTGAGGGGAAAACTCTATTTTGACCAAAACAACTGAGATAGATTAATGAAGAGGCAGAGCAAATAAACATCTGGCTGTGAACATTGGTAGTATTCTATAATCACTGTGATTCAGCAAGACTTCCTGCTATCACAGAAATGTTTTATATTGAAAAGCTCGACACAGTAGCCACTAGCTATGAATGGCCATCCAACATGTGAAATGTGTCTCGTGAGACTGAGAACTGAATTGTAAATTCTATTTTGTTCTAATTAAGGTAAACTTAAATAGCCTCACGTGACTACTGGCTACCATCTTGGAAAATGCAGTTCTCTAGAATTAACCAAGACATGATTCATTTGGTTTGAGCAGACTATCTAGAATGTTCATTATAAGAAGTCAAATAGAATGAAAATGTTTACACGTTTATGTAAAACATCTATATACTTTTCATATTTTACTTACATGTCCCAAGAGATTATTGAGAGCTACTTATAATGTTCCTTGACTAGACTCTTATATAAATTAAACCTTTCTAAATATATGGTACAATATTTCATTTGAATGTCCCTACATTTATTATCTAAGGAAAAAAAAAATATATGTATATATATATATATCCAAGTTAAAGAAGGATATGATAGAATCAACTCATTTCTTTGCTATAGAAAATTTCAAATCTACTTTCGAAAAGTGAAAAGATAGTATCATAAACCACCATAAACTCATTGGAGGTTGATACCTCTACTTGTTTCTTTCCAGTTTCAGGTTGCTTTGAGGCATATCTTAGACACCTGCCTTCAGAGGCTATGCTTTTAACTGCTACATTATGCTATAGTAAGAAATACAATTATTTCTGAGTAGGGAAGAGACAAAATTTGTTTTTCACAAAAATTATTGATCTGTCAAGAATAATGAAAATTTGAAACATAAACAGCCAGAGAATAACAAAAACATATATCATTGTCTCTGAATAAAAAAATGTCTAGAGTCTGAAACATGAGTAGGTAAATAATAGCCACGGACTGTGCTAAATAATTAGTGAAGTGAATTCACTCATAGAAAATAAATATTAATCTCTTGAGAATCAATCTAACAAAACTGCATAAAGATAGAAGAAATTTAGAGGGTAAAATAATAATAAAAACAATAAAATCTGAGAATCTCTTCTTAGAGCTCTCCTTTGATTCCTACTTTTTTTAGGCAAAAAGTGTAGTCTCTTCAGAATCAGGGCATTCCCTATGAATAGAATGCCCAATTCCCTTTGAAGTGTGCATAGTGACTTTCTGACACAAAATGTCTGCTGGAAGTGGATGTGCCCCCTTTTAAATCAGTGTCTAGCAGAGTGAGCTGTCAAGGTCTTTGACACCTTAAGGTATTCAGCAGCATTCCTCAATGTCCTCAACAACCTCTATTTCCCAAGGTGTGCTTCACAGATTTTTTTTCCCTTGTTAACTCTTAACTGTTTACTTATGACTTGTTTTAACTTTACAAGTTATCTTCAGGCAGTTTTTAATTTTTGAACATATTTTTTCCTTCTACTTTCGTAACTTCAGAAACATGTGATCATTAAGTTGAATCATTATGACCCTGTCTCAACCTACAGAAGGAAAATAAACACTTTAACATCCACAGAGGTAAAGCATTACTCTATAAATTGTGGTTACTAAAGACAAGTTTCTGAGTATTGCTTGTGTTGAACAATCGTGTTTAGACATTATAAAATCCTACATTTTGGGGAACAGTATTTACCTGATAATAATTAACAGCAAACATTCTGATGATCATTAAGAATGAGAGCAACCAATAAGTCCAGGGATAGCTAATGTTTTAAATACATTCAACGAAGCCGGGCTCGGTGGCTCAGCCTGTAATCCCGCACCTTTGGGAGGCTGAGGTGAGTGGATTGCCTGAGCCTGCGGGTTCGAGACCCCCCTGGGCAGCGAGACCTCATCTCTACAATAAATCAAAAAATCAGCCGGACGTGGTAGCACATGCCTGTAATTCCGGCTACTCGGAAGGCTGAGGCAGAAGGATCGCCGGAGCCCAGTAGGTTGAGGCTGCGGTGGCCAGGAGCGGCCACTGCACTCCAGTCTAGGTGACAGAGTGAGACTCCAACTCAAAAAATAAATAAATAAATACATTCAACTGGAAGGCAGAATACAAGGGGAAGATCATATAATGATTAAACCATAGTTTATTCATACAGTGGAATGCAGTCAGTGTGCAATAAATGAACTGGAGCGGGAACTAGACGAGGTTGTCTGACAGAAAATATAACAATATACTGAATGAAGAGTGAATCCAAGCAAATTACCAAGTGATAAAGTAGTAATAATGCCATGTGCATAAAAATCAATATACCCATAAATATTTTATATACATTGCATCAATATGTATGTTATATATTGTGTATATATTTATGTTATATATACACATAATTATATACATATAAAAGGTTTTAAAGTTCATGGCGATCAGAATGGAGAAATTTTTGCAAATTGTGTATTGGATAAATGACTCATATCCAGAATACATGAAAATACTCATAATTCAACAGTAAAAAGAAAAATAATCTAATTTAAAAATAAACAATGAATTTAGATAAGTATTTCTCCAAATAAGATATACAAATAGCCAATAAACAAATGAAAGGATGCTCAACCTTATCAATTATTTGGGAAAGTCAAATAAAAACCACAGTGAAGTACTATTTCACATCTATTAGGATGTGAGTAAATTAGAACCCTCATACATTGCTGGTGGAAATAAAATATGGTGCAGCTACTTTTAAAAACAGGTAATTCCCCAAAATATTAAACATGGAGTTATCATATAATACCATAATTTCATTTCTAGGTATATACACAAGATAAATAAAAACACATCTACACAAAATGTGTAGATGAATATTCATGGCAGCATTGTTCATAATACCAAAAAAGTGGAAATAACCCAAAGGTCCAGTAGGTGACAAATGGATTAAAAAATCAGCATAATACAATATCATTGGACAATAAAGAGGAATGAAGTACTGATAGATGCTACAAGATGGATAGTCATTGTAAATATTATAGCAAATGAAAGTAATCAGTCACAAAAGACAACAGACTATATGATTTCATTACAGTAAATGTCCAGAATGGATAGGCAAATTTATGAAGACAGAAAATAAATTATTGGTTGCTGAGGGTGGTGTTGTTGGGAAGTAATAGGGAGTGGCCACTAGTAGATACAGGTGTTTTGGGGGAGGCAGCAATATTTTGGTTTGTTTGACCCCTTCAAATCTCGTGTTGAAGTTTTATTGTTAGTGTTGGAGTTGGAGCTTAATGAGAAGTGTTTGGATCCTGAGACAGATCTCTCATGACTAGATTAATACTCTCCCTTAGTAGTGAGTGAGTTCTTACTATTAGTTTCCACAAGAGCTGGTTGCTAAGAGAAAGATGGCACCACTCCCTTTCTCTTGCTTCCTCTCTTGTCACGTGATCTCTGCATATACTGGCTTTCCTTTGCTTTCTACCATGAGTGGAAGCAGCATGAGGTTTTCACTAGATGTTCAGTGTTCCATCTTGCAGAACCATGAAACAAATAAACATTTTTTCTTTATAAATCACCTAGTCTTAGGTATGTCTTTAGAGCAATACAGTCTAAGACAGAAAATTGGTACTGAGAATGGAGCATTGCTGTAAAGATAACTGAAAATGTGGAAGTGATTTTGGAACTGGGTAATGGGCAGTGGTTGGAAGATTTTGGAGGGCTCAGAAAAAGACAAAAAGAGAAGGAAAGATTTCTTAGAGATTGATTAAAGAGTTGTGATCAAATTTCTGATAGAAATATAGACAGTAAGGCCATGCTGATGAGGCCTCAGATGGATATGGGGGAACTTACTGGGCACGAGAGCAAAGATCACCCTTGCTATGCCGTTGCAAAGAACTTAAATCCTTTTTATCTATAGCCTGGGGCTTTGTGGAAGGCCAAAATTAAGAGTATCTAGTGGAAGAAATTCCTAAGCATCAGAGCTTCTAAGAGGTTGCAATCAGATATCGCAGCAAAGGAATGACTTAAAGGTGGAATTTACAAACAAAAGTGAAGCAGAGCATAGCAATTTAGAAACTTTGCAGCTTAATGTGTATTAGAGAATGAACCAGTGTTTTCAGAAGAGGAATTGAAGGGTGCTGTGGAGCAATCGCTTGCTAAAGAGATTCCCTTGACTGAAAGGGAGTCAGGTACTAAAAGTCAACACAAAAGGGGAAAAACTCCAAAGGTCTTTCAGAAAGTCCATAAACCTAAAAGGACAAAATGGTTTCAGGGGACAGACCAAGGGCACCTCCGTCCTACACTGCACTGGAATGGGCTTTTTGCATCTTGATCACTCTGGCTTCACCTGTGGCTTAAAAACCCCCAGAGCCACTGCTCCAGACAGAGCAAGCAGCAAGACTTGGTGCTATCTATGTGATGCAAATCTGCAGGGGCTCAGTCTACAAAAGCTATGGAGGCTGGCAGCTTTCACTTAAATTTCAGAAAACTTTTCAGAAAGTCTGGGTGCCCAGGCTGGAACTTGTTGTAGGGTGGAACTGACAAATAGAATACCAACCCAGACAGTGCCTATTGTACCTATGGGAGCAGGGCCATGACCCTCCAGATCCCAGAGTTATGGAGCCATAGGAAACATACAACCTTAGACCAAAAAATTTGTAGGCTTCCCATGACAGCAGCCAGGTAGGCTGTGCCCAGCAAAGGCATGAGAAAGAGGCTGGGGAAGAGGCTTTGGGTATTCATCTCTCACAACAATGTGCCAATAATGCAGGACATGCTGTCAAAGAAAATTTTGAAGCGTTAAGGTTTAATGTCTTCCCTGTTGGTTTTCAGACTTGCATGGAGCGTGTTATCCCTCTCTTTTGGCCAATTTCTTTCTTTTGTAATGGGAATGTTTACCCAATTTCTGTCCTACCATTATACCTTGAAAGTATATGACTTGCTTTTTTATTTTACAGGCTCATGAAACTTACCTTGAGTCTCAGATGAGACTTGGCACTTTTGAGTTGATGATAGAATAAGTTAAGAATATTGTGGACTGTTGGGATACTATGATTGTATTTTACATGTGAAAAGGACATTTAGGGGACCAGAGGTGGAATATTATACTTTGTTTGGCTCCTTCAAATCTCATGTTAAATTTTGATTCTCAATATTGGAGATGGGCCTTAATGGAAAGTGTTCGTATCATGGGGCTGATCCCTCATGAATACACACATGTCCTCTTTTGAAAGTGAGTTCTCCATGGTAGTTTCCATGAGAATTGGTTGTCAAAACTAAGTTGACAATCTCCACTTCCTCTCTCACCATATGATCTCTACATATGTTAATTCCCCTTAATTTTCCACCATGAGTGGAAGCAGAACTAAGCTTTTACCAGATGCCCAAGCTTTCGACCCACAGAACCATTAGCCAAATACATCTCTTTTCTTTATAAATTACTCAGTCTTAAGTATTCCTTAGTAGCAACACAAATAGACTAAGACAGGGTCAAACAAATTCTATTATTGGGTAGTTGCACACTCTGCATAGACTTAAAACATTGAATACTTTAAACGAGTGAATCTAATGGCATTGACTCATACCTCAATAAAATTGTTAAATAAATACATCAGGAAAATATAAAATACTTTTGGAGTCATACCTAAATTAAAGAAAAAGTAGAAAAGGATGCAGGTGCTTTTTATTTAGCTATTTAATTTTATTTTTTCTTTTTTAATGCATAATGCGAAAATGTGAATTGTCAGTACACGGTATCTGTTATATTTTTGTTTATGTTTAAGTTTTAAATAGTTCATAATAAAATTTAATATTAAAAGCATATATAAGCCGGGCTCAGTGGCTCAGCCTGTAATCCCACGCTTTTGGGAGACTGAGGTGAGTGGATTGCCTGAGCCCGTGGGTTCGAGACCCGCCTGGGCAGCTAGACCTCATCTCTACAATAAATCAAAAAATCAGCCGGGCGTGGAAGAGTGTGCCTATAGTTCCAGCTACTTGGAAGACTGAGGTGGAAGGATCGCTGGAGCCCAGCAGGTCGAGGCTGTGGTGGCCGAGAGCACCCACTGCACTCCAGTCTGGGCGACAGAGTGAGACTCCAACTCAAAAAAAAAAGCAAAAAAAAAAAAGCATATATTTGGAAAACAACAGATAGATTCTTGTACATAAATATTATAGTTATTTATAATTCTTTTATGTACGGCTTTTTATGTCCATTTTGTATATCATGAAACTGAGGCTTTAGCAGAGTAGATTTCAGCAAAGTTACATCTTTAATAAATCATGGTAGCAAGATTTGAACCCAGGTCCCTTTAAATTACACTCCTCCTTACATCATGTCATATTATTTAGCTATCTACCTAGCAAATCAACTTTAGAAAGAAATATTAGAGTAAATTTTCCAGTAATATTTAACTTTATAAACATTTGGTTTCATTTTTACATGATTTGTATTCAAGTTTATCTTCAACCTTCAAAATGGCAAAATACCTCTGGCTGTTTAACCTGGCAGGGTCTTAATGATCTCATTAACTTTCTCAGAGATAGTTCTTAAATCTACAGCTTCTCCTGGTAAACACTGATAGCTTGTCAACATCTACTTTCAACTCAATGCTGAAATGCTCCAGCATATATTTCACCTTCTTTCTTTTTTGTCTTCAGTTTCCGAATGATGAGTTACTTGCATACCATAATGAGGTCAATTAGCTTTGCCTCTGATTTGTTTCCAAGTCTCTAACACTGTATTAGCCAGCTTCAACTCACATACAAATTATTTACAGAATTTTAACAATATTACTTCCACAGAAATGCTGAATTTTTTAGTCTTATTCATTCTTAAAGTAATTTTTAAAGTTTCTTCTAGTCTACAGTGTTTTCCTCCAACTCATTATTACATTATACAGATGTTTCTCAACCTATGATGGGATTACAGTTCTTTAAAAACCCTTCATAAATTGAAACTATCATAAGTTGAAAATGCATTTTAATATCCTGATAAATAAATCATTACATCAAAAATTTGTCCACAAAAGACCAAGAATAGCCAGAACAATCCTCAGCAAGCAAAAAAAAAAAAAAAAAAAACAGG
>NW_007242350.1:821253-824340 GCF_000164805.1 Carlito syrichta | reverse complement strand
ATTGGTACAGGAACAGGCATATAGACCAATGGAATAGAATTGAGATTCCAGAAGCAAAACCTCAATTTCTCAACCAACTAATCTTCGACAAAGCCTCCAACAACAACCCCTGGGGACAGGACAATCTATTCAGTAAATGGTGCTGGGAAAACTGACTGACCACATGCAGAAGATTCAAACAAGACCCCTCTCTATCCTCATACCCAAAAATTAACTCTAAATGGATCAGAGACCTAAATATAAAACCTCAAACCATAAGAACTATAGAAAATGCAGGACACACCCTTATGGAAGTTGGAACTGGCATCCAATTCCTGAGCAAAAACTGAAATGCACTGGCCATAAGAGATAAGATAGACAAGTGGGACCTCATTAAACTGACAAGTTTCTGCAAAGCCAAAGAAACCATCAAGAGAGCAGGGAGACAGTCTATAGACTGGGAAAAAGTATTTGCCAACTCCATGTCTGACAAAGGCCTAACATCTAGGATCTACAAGGAGCTCAAACGTGCTAAAAAGAAAACAACAAACAACCCCATTACAAAGTGGGCAAAAGACATGATCACACACTTCTCAAAAGAAGACATACAAGTGACCAACAGATACATGAAAAAATGTTCAACCTCACTAGTCATCAAGGAAATGCAAATTAAAACTACACTGAGATACCACCTAACTCCAGTCAGAATGACCATTATCAATAACTCAAAAAATAACAGATGCTGGAGAGGATGTGATGAAAAGGGAACACTTCTACACTGTTGATGGGAGTGTAAACTAGTGCAGCCTCTGTGGAAATCAGTGTGGCGATTCCCAAAAGCTCTAAAAATCGACCTTCCATATGACCCCGCAAGCCCCCTACTGGGAATATACCCTGAAGAACTCAAATCACTCTATAAAAAAGATACTTGCACACATATGTTTATCACAGCATTGTTCACAAGAGCAAGATCATGGAACCAACCATGCTGTCCGTCAAAAGAGGACTGGATTAAAAAATGTAGTACATATACACAATGGAATATTACGCAGTCATAAAAAAGAATAAAATCATGAATTTTGCAGCAACCTGAATGGAATTAGAGTTTATAATACTGAATGATCTATCATAGAAACAAAGATCTGAGTACCACATGTTCTCACTCATAAGTGGACCTTGAACAACTATTGTAATACTATAAGAAAAGGACAATGGCAGGAAAGTATGGGGGGGCAGGGAGGGGAAGAGAGGTAGGATTAATGGTAATCAATATCTATCTGGGGATGGGGGATACATCTCATCAAGGGTACCTGCACAATACATATTTGTATACCTAACCCTTAACTGTACCCCACAATTTTAAAATAAAAAATGTGTAGTAAAAATTGAAAAAAAAAATGTGTCAGTCAACGTCGAATCATTATAAATCAGAAGCCATCTGTAACTGATCTGTTAAAGACTGGGTATTTAATCTGCTGAGTTTTCCATAGTTTAGATCTTGCTGATTGTATGTCCATGGTATAATTCAACATATTTCCATGCTTCCTGTGTTCTTGGTACTCATAATTTGAAAATAGTATCCTGAGACTCGGTTGCAATCAAGTTTGTTCTCTTCAGCAAGCCTTTAAGGGATATTGCATTCTTGTGGCAGACACACAATATTTGTCTCCCTTTCTGTTGTGTGTTATCAAATCCAGGGGTTTGCTCTAGGTCCTGTTGCTTGCAGCACAGAAATCCAATCACTGAGTTGATTACTGAAAGGAAAGAAGGATTTATTATTTTACAGATGGCATCAGCCAAGGAGACGAGAAAATGTTATCAGACTACAACCTGGGGAAAATAGATGCTACTGGAATTATTAGTATAGGTCTTTGTAGTAGTAAACTTCCTCTATGTTACAATTATATTTATTTACACAAGGTATAATAGAATGAGACTATTTCACACTTGCTCATTTGCTTTATTTAAACACTTAATACCAAAAGCCCCAGGAAAATAACACTAACTTTATTACTGCAAAATGATCGTGAATAATAGTAATTTTTGGCATATGGTATCTATTTTTGCTCACATTTTAGATAAATATACCGTTTCATTTTAACAAATATATAGTCATTAAATAACAAATATAACTCTTTTAACTTTTATTTCATCTTAATTCTACAGCTTTGTCTTTCTTGTTGACAATCAGTCTTTATATAAATATCTACATAGTCATTTTGGTTATCAAATCCTTTCTCTACTTGATTCCTCAAGACAGGATCATGGAAAGATATTTTTCTAATTCCTTCATGTAGACAAGAGTTTATATTTCTCCTTTATACTTAAAAGTTAATTTTGCTGGATATAAGATCCTAGGTCAAATTTTCTTCTAAATTCCTTACATGTTTTTGTCTAATGTTTTTCCTGATACAAAATAATTTTAGAAAAAAATATTAGTTTTCATTTTGGCAGTGTCCTTGAATTATAATTTTTGGGGAATTCTTTTGGGCTCCTTTATTTATATTTTCCCCTTAAGGAACTCCTATAGTCCATATGTTAGATCTTCTTTGTCTATTTTCAATCTCAATTTTTCCTTAATCCCTTTTCTCTTTTTATTAATTTATTTTAAATTTTAAACATTGCTTTTTATTATTTTTTATCACTCTTGAGATGTAATGTTTTAGGTTTATTTGCTTTTGGTGTTCCTTCTGGGTTAATCTTCCTTTCTGAAACTATTTTCCTCTAACTTTCAATATTTGTTGTGTTCTGGAGTCCATTTTTTCTTTTGACTTTTGTCTCTGCTGTTCTTTCATATTTTATATATTTTTTCATATTACTTTAGCTCAATTTTAAGTAATATGATACAGTTTTCATATGTTTTATAGACATCTTTCTGGCATACTTTTATTATATGTATAGACAAAATTCTGGCTTATTATTCTTTTTTGCTAAAATAACTTTAAGTGTAGTTTGACCTTAATAACATCTGTTGGACACTTAAATGTCATTTAATGTAAAATTTGGTATTCCTGAATTTTTAGAAGGTAGCAATATACCTTTTCAACTTCATCAGTCTTTCTCTAACTCTCTGATTCTCTCTCTCTCTCTCTCTCTCTCTCTCTCTCT
>NW_007242350.1:814491-821068 GCF_000164805.1 Carlito syrichta | reverse complement strand
GAGGCTGAGCACTTTTTCATGTGTCTGTTGGCTGCCTGTATATCTTCTTTTGAGAATTGTCTATTCGTATATTTTGCCTACTTTTTACTGGGACAGTTTTTCTTTTCCCCTTTTTGGTGCATTTGAGTTCCTTGTAGATTCTAGAAGTTTGACTTTTGTCAGATATACTGTTGGCAAATATTTTTTTCCCAGATTTTCTGTTTTTTTTTTTTTCCCTTCCATATTTTTATGTAGGTGTTTTCTTTCCCTTATTTTTATTGTTCTTCTCATGCTCAATCTTGATTTCTCCCCAGAAGTTTCTTCTCAGTATAAAACTCTGTTTAATAATAAAGCCCTGATAGTTGTTTTGAGTGGTTATAGGGACATGATTCCTCCAGTCACCTTAGGCTTTGTCTTGGACCCATATACTTACCCACCATCAACGTGATTGAAATCTCACTTTGCTCAGCTATTATTTTCCATCAGCTGTCTCTCACTTCTTGGTAAACATCCATGATTGTATTCTAGGCTTCTTCAAAAATGTAAGGCTGAGATTTTTCAAGTCCATCAAACGCTCTGTTTCTTCCCTCTCATTTTTCCCCTCAGCTTCCTTAAGCACCAGTCTTGATACACTGAAGTTCTTGTGGTTGTTGGTGATTTTCCCCCCAACCACTTGTGTTTTATGTCTCATTGAGTAATCTTATGATTTAGTTTTGTGGTAAATGTTCATGTGTTCTGTTTGCTTGTTTGGTGGTACTATTTACAAACTCTTTTTATACACTGGGATCTGGAAAGATTAAAAAATAAGAACATCATTGATGCTATGATTGCATTACTGATCATATTCCCAAAGTTCTTCCAAATTTTATTTAATCGATCTGGTTGGACTTAAGGATTGCTATTATTTTTTTAATTTCCCAGGTTATACAATTGTGCAGATTTAGAGCCATGGTACCATCCAAATAAGAAAAACACATTATTAAAAATGGACAAGTAACAATGATATACATTTACAGTATACAACATGAAATTTTGATATATGCATATATTGTGAAATGGCTAGACAGAGCTATTTAACATATGTATTACTTCACATAATCTCATAATCTTTTTATTATGAGAACACTAAACATCTATTCTTTTAGCATTTTTAAGCATGCAATGTATTATCAATTATAGTTGCCATAATGTACAATAGACCTCTTGAATTTATTCTTCCTGTTTAACTAAAGTCTTGTGTTTGTTGACCAATGTCTCCATAATTTCTTTGCCTGCCCCCCAGCCTCTGATAACCACCATTATACTTTCTGTTTATGAGTTTTGTTATTTTTAGATTTCACGTGCATGTGAAATCATATGATATTTGTCTTTCCGTTCCTGGCTTATTTTATTCAATGTAGTGTCCTCTAGCTTCAACCATATTGCCACAAATGACAGTATTTTCTTTTTTCTTAAGGCTGGATAGTATTCCATTATTTGTATATATATTATGTTTTCTTTATTCATTCATTTTTTGATGGATGTTTAGGCTTACTTCATATCTTGGCTATCATGAGTAATACTGCAACGAACATGGAAAAAGGAAACACATCTTTATTTCATATTATAAATACAGATCCCCTTTCCTTTAGAATTGTAGTATCCCTTTGGCTCTGTGTTCTTTCATTCAGTTTTCCTTGAAACTTTGATTTATACTCCAGTTCTTGTCCATTTGCTGTTACAGCATATATTTTATGCAAAGGTCTAACCTATAACATTAATATTGTAGTGTCATATTTTAAATGATTTTTTTCCTCTACGGAACTAATTGTTGAAATCACTACTGCTCTTGTCATATTATTTTGCTTTCTATAAATATGACAGAAATGATTTAAAAAAATAAGACATATTACTTTTTCTAGGGCATTTCTCTTTTCCAAAAGGTAGCATTCTGTTTATGTTAATTTACAAAAGTTAGCATCTCTTTTTTACCAATTATTTAACATCTTATGGCAGGTGAGGTATTTGTTGCTGTGACTATGCACTGCTGTTTATTTCTCTGACTGTCTTTGCTACCAACCTCTGTGTAAGACAGCCGACTGTGATAACCAGCATTTTCCCACACATCGAGCATACTGAATAAAACATAAACAAAAATTTTGAGAAGAGATTTTAACTCTTTTATCCACAAACAAATATTAGATCTATCTTTTTATTTTAATAATGCACTATGAGAGCAATGTTCCAGCTTCAACACTAAAGAGCATGATCTTTATTGCTCCAAATCAAAATTGGATTTAGCCTCACATAACTGAACTATGCCAAGAAAGACAGTTAGATATTGGATAAAGGTGAAGCAGGTGTGATTTTGAGCAAGTTGCTGCATGATTCCCACAATACTACAATCTGTGACCCCTCCTCCTACCTCATCCTGACTCTTTAGTAACAAGCCTCTGATCACCCATATCCCCAAACAACCTGATCATCCCTCATTTTTATAGAAGTATTTGAATTCAGAAAATAGAAACACGTAAAAATAATAGGCATTTAATTGAGAACTGGAGTCTGTGTACTTCACACTTGATAGTCCCCAGAGTTTTAGAAGATTTTGTTTTATAAATATAGCCTATATTTATAACCTGCACCTCAACAGATGAGGAAATGGATGCTTCTACTAAGATTATTGTATCACCGGGCTCGGTGGCTCAGCCTGTAATCCCGTGCCTTTGGGAGGCTGAGGTGAGTGGATTGCCTGAACCCGTGGGTTCGAGACCCGCCTGGGCAGCGAGACCTCATCTCTACAATAAGTCAAAAAATCAGCTGGGCGTGGTGGCACGCGCCTGTAAGTCCGACTACTCGGAAGGCTGAGGCGGAAGGATTGCCAGAGCCCAGCAAGTCGAGGCTGCGGTGGCCGGGAGCACCCACTGCACTCCAGTCTGGGAGACAGAGTAAGACTCCCACTCAAAAAAAAAAAAAAAAAAAAGATTATTGTATCACTATCTAAACCGAAGGAAAATTTTAAAAATACTTTTATAATATATCTACTGGAAATCCTGTGCTGTTGCCTTTTACTTTTATAAATCCTTTTTAAAAAGCCCTGACACCATTTATGTCCCTAGGTCAGTGGTGAAGGTGCTGGTGGGTGTGCCCGTCATCCGGGTTTTCAGACTCAGCATCTATTCCCTCTCATTCTGCTACTGAATTAAATACCAATGGTGTGTTTGGGTGAAATACATTCTGGTGGGCTCACCCTGTCGCTTTCGTGGTCTCTGGACCTCAGATTCTTTGCAGTGTGCCTGGTTTTTGACACACCCTACTCTGATCCTGCTGAGTCTTCCCAAGGACAGATTGTGCTCTATTAGTATATACGGGCCCCATTGTTGGCTCTGAGTCTCAGTCCATTTGAATTTTAATAAAGATTCATAGGCAGTTGTTATGAAACAAACACTATAATGACACCCAGACAGGCTGTAGAAATATTTTTAAGCAGATGATGTGTGTGGCCCATGCCTCAGGCCCACCAAATGATAATAATAGTAACACGGTGCAGTAAGCAAGGGGAATTTTTTTAAAACCTGCATAAATTATAAACTGCTTCCTGCCTTCCTTCCGCCTCCTGTCCATCTTCCTCTCCACACTATCAGGAGTTGCAGGTCGCAGTATTGATCACTGAACCAAGTAAAAACCAAAATAAAAATGAATCATTAACTCTAAGCGTTCATTAGAGAAAAACAAGAGATGACATTACACATGTATAATAAAATCAGCCAAGCTTTATATAGTTTAAAAAACTAAACCCAGATTTGTTTGTCTTTTTTCAAAGAGTCAGAAATATATTTTTCCAAATTTGACATCTTTCTTTAAATATACATGTATATTTATTCACATATACATTATGTATTATATATATATATATATTATATATATATAGTAGTGGTATAGGACTTGAATTAGTGGAGATTAATTAATTCAGAAAAGAGCTATTTGTCAAGTTGAAAACACTGACAGGAAGAGGAGCATTATTCAAAACTCCAGAAACATTACTACCACAAGGAGAATAAAGAAGCCTTTTTTAAAGAGTGTCTTGTTTGGTACAAATTGATAGATTTCTCTGCCAGAATTGTATCCAAGTCTTAGTAGTCAAAGATCCCAAATTTTGGTTTCATCTAAAAGTTAAACAAAGTATTTCTTCTCTTAAGCTCTCTATTTACTCTTCCATGTACTGTTTTAGCAAGATTGGCTTAACATGGAAATCACTTAAAGATATCTTATTAAAATCCAACTTCCTAAAATTGAACCTTAAATGAACTCCAGCATCAGAGAAAACAAGTAAAGTGAGAATATTTAGGCCAAAACAGATTAAAGATGTTACAGCACAAATGTTCGCAATAGGAAACATTTTAAGACTATATGTCTAATTTGCTGCATTTCCCCCAAATTTGTGATAAGACAAAATTAAAACTCAGAAAGCACAAGTGGTGTGATGAATCCAGTATATATGAGTCAAAGTCCTCACTTGGCTTCTTGTAGATACCTCACCTTGAGCGATTTTTATCTTTCCCTCTCCCAGTTTCCCTAGCTATGAAAAATAGCAAGCACATAAGGAGAAAAATATTTTTTTCTATCTAAAATCCAAGGGAGAAAAACAAAAAAAGGGAGCTATAATAAGAATATTTCAGCTCAGACTTTTTTGTTTCTTTAAAAAGTTTGCATTCGTGTCATTTTTTCTTCATTTCATATGTTCAGTTTTGTTCTCTTACTTCCCTTCTTGATTTTTGTTTACTGAGTATACTTGTTTCTTATCCATGCTTGAATTCTTTGTATTTCTGACATTTTCATAATTATTGTTTTATGTCTGCCTCTGAGTACTTCATTTTCTATTCATGCCCAGCTATTCCTTCTTGTCCTTAATAATAACAACATCAGATTTCCCATCTCTCTGTATTAGTAAAGGCTCAAACTATCCTGATTTCTCCTAATTCACTCTCAAAAAAGCATGAATATGTGATATCCTCAGAAATGTACACATTTTAAATCTCTCATTCACTTTAGAATAATGAGGAAAGTTTATATATACAGAATCCTTTTTCTAATTTCAGCTCCTGATCCACACCCCCAATAACCTTTAGGGTTAGTATATTTTATTGTGGTCCAGATCACACTCACTTCTATAGTTTAGAGTTCTCTGCAAATGATTCCACTGAATTTTATATAATCTTCTTTAATACTAAACTAGTACATGTGCTAACACTTTGAACCTGGGAAAAATGGCCTCCGTGTTTAAAAACAATAGAAAAATACTGATTATCTCCAAACATTTGAAGTTCATTTTGAGAAAGCCAAATGATTTTCACTTTATAAGAAGGCTATACTAAAGCATGTGTCCCAACACATGCTACTGTATTCTAAGAGATCCTTCTAAGACTGCACATATTTCTGTGTTATTTGGTATCCTCTACTTTTTGATATGCAAGTCCAAAATCTGAATAACTCTGTGTTTAGATTCACAAACATATATAGATCCTAACTAGAAACAAAACAAAACAACTACATTTAACAATTAAGATTATAGCAAGCAAATTCAAAATAATTAATAGATAGACTGGCACCCTTTACTACCTGTTTTCAATTAAGTCAGTAAAGATACAAATTTTATTGCCAACCATTACCTACCAGGTTCTAGCTTTGTTCCACTTTACTTGAGGGTACACCTAAATGCTTAACATTTTTAATAGCTCTTGTCACACCACATTTTAGTTGTTGATGCTCTTTTTAGTCTTCTTCAGTAGCCTTTGAGTTCTCAGAGAAAAGATGCAATGTTTTCTTTGATTCTGCTTCTCTGTGCACTTTGTCCAGTGACTAGAGAGTAGTAAGAGTAGCAGAGTAAATATTAACAACCAGCACTTTTTGGGATCCTGCCATGCTCCAGGAATTATGCTGAATGCTTTCTAAATTAGATCAGTGGCTCCTTCTTATTGCAACTCTGTAAGGCAGGTATCGGTATCCCCATTTTTCATATGAAAAATTAAGTCTTGTATAAGTTAATTGACCTGCCCAAGTCACATAGGTTATAAGATAATACTTCAAACAGATTTGTTTCCAAAGTTCAAATTTCATTACTATAGATTAATGAGTAGTGATTAATGAATACATGCATGAACATATACACATAAAGGTGTATGCATATAAATTCACTCACATATACAGCCATATAACTTTATTCTCCTTTCTCCTCCATATATATTCTTCAGACACATATAAAGAAGTTTGAGTTGGTGGGAGAAGAAACTGGACTCTAACTTAACTGTCTTCTTAAAAATTATGTTTTCAGCCGGGCTCAGTGGCTCAGCCTGTAATCCTGCGCCTTTGGGAGGCTGAGATGAGCGGATTGCCTGAGCCCACAGGTTTGAGACCCGCCTGGGCAGCGAGACCTCATCTCTACAATAAATCAAAAAATCAGCTGAGTGTGGTAGCACACGCCTGTAGTTCTGGCTACGTGGAAGGTTGAGGCAGAAGGATCGCCGGAGCCCAAAGGATCGCCGGAGACCAGCAGGCCGAGGCTGCAGTGGCCGGGAGTGGCCACTGCACTCCAGTCTGGGCGACAGAGTGAGACTCGAAT
>NW_007242350.1:572110-814413 GCF_000164805.1 Carlito syrichta | reverse complement strand
AAAGAAGAGAAGAGAAGAGAAGAGAAGAGAAGAGAAGAGAAGAGAAGAGAAGAGAAGAGAAGTGAAGAGAAGAGAAGGGAAGAGAAAACATTTTGGGTCCATATTCTATCTAATCTATAACAGCTAATGGTAAGGTGAAGCATCAATTATGATACACTGTTTTTAAACATCATTTGGGAGGGGAGATGATTTTTAGATTCAAATATTAAGACCAAGTCGTTAAAACTGATTTTCCTACTGCCCCTAGAGAGGAAAGGACATTGACTTCCAAAGGAAATTAATCAGTAGACAAGTCTTTCCTTGTTACATGAAAATTCAAATCACAAGACTGAGTCTCGTTGAGACAACGATCCCTGTTAGGAGATGAAATTAATTGTCTTAACACAAAATACCCTAGCCTCTCTTGTGACTAGATGTGACAGTATCGTCTAAGACACTTAAAAAATATTATCTCTCATGCTGGACACTTTCTCCAGGAAAATGCTAGTCAGGTCACTATTCCATATCTCTTTTTCTGTTCCATAGAAAAAGCAGGAAAGTTTTAGCAGTTTTAGGAAAGATAATACTCAAATTTTTTTCTGGCTATGTTCTTTCTTGTTAGGCATCTAAAAAACAGAAAAACAAAATCTAGATTAGAAGGAAATAGAGTATAAATTAATTTCAAAGAATAGTACAGGAGCCACTCACTAAACCTCCAATATGTGACCCCAAGATGTCAAAACTATACTTTCTGTTTCTTCTCTCTCAGGTTCAGCATTCTCAGCAGTTTTTATAGTTGGGTGTCATCCACATTCCTAGTAGGGCATAAAATAAATCCAAGAGGGTTTAAAGCATAAACAACCTTGCAGGAGCTAAATGAGAAATTGTTTGTGGTGCTTAACACCAGATTCCTGCTCAAGGACTTCAACTTTGCAAATCAATGAAGCAAAATATATTTAACCCATGTAATGCAGCAAGACATATATATATAAAGGATGGAAAGTGGAGCTTCACAAGCTTGTTGCTCTAACTTAATCTCCCAGTGTGTAGTCCACTATCAATTCTATTTGTTAAGGAAAATGTTCTTTCAAATGTTCTCTCATTTGATTAAAAAATGGTTTTATACTTCTACTTCCTTGCTAGCTAACAAAGCCAAACAGCACAGTGTTCTATGGGATAAATTATATGGAAAGCAAAGCAAAGTTAAGGAAATGAAAATTCACAGCCCATATGTGATTCAAAAGAAAAAGAAGAATGTCATATCCAAGAGAAACAATGAATTGAAATCAATGTCTTAATTTTTAAATACAGTACTTTTTTAAAAGTACCCAGGAACATAGTAGGTTTGTAATACCTGTCATTGCTTTCTGAGATCTTTCTACAGGTGCATAATTTAATCATTCCACCTGAAGTGTCAGGCACATAAAGGTATTATTAGTTAAGACTGAATAGTGGTTTAATTTGAAATAAGAGACTTGAATTTTGCTTTTAGCTGTTAAAAACAGAGATAAAAATTAAAGTGAATAATTTCATAGTTTTAAACATCCACATTTCTTGCTATTTTAACTCTAGCCAAGGTGATCTCCCAAAATATATGACAACATTTATTTGAGACTATTAAATTTTAACTTTTGGAACAAGATAAGCCAAACAACCACAGAGACCTCTAACCTTTGAAATTACAATTGAGAATCAATTTTAGGGACACATAGGATTGAAATCTATTCAGTAAATAAACATTCAGTGATGGCAATGTGTCAAGCATCATTAGGCATTGTATATAAATAAATGTACAAGTCCTAGTTCCTGTTCTCCAGGGTCTCATGGACTAATAGATGAGACACACATATATGAGAGGGGACCCCTCATAATGGAATTTATTTATTTATGTAAAGTGTATATTAATTCTTACATGTTTGAACTTCAGTAATCCTCAAAATATTCTCTGTTTGATGAAATACATCTATCAAGATGCTTTTTTTACTGCTCACAACAGTTTTTGAACTCATCAGTTTTGAAGGTTTTTAGTGCTTCTGATGTTTTTTGTTTCACCTCTTCCACATTGGCAAAATGTTTCTCTTTGATGACTTTTTTTCATCTAATGCAACAAAAACAAGTCACTGAGGGTGAGATCAGGTGAATAGGTAGGGTGGGACATGGGAGTCATGACATTTTTGGTTAAAAACTGAACACTGGGCAGGTGTGCTTCTAAATCACCCATCATGAAATGAGCAAACATGGTAAAAGAATCTCCAAAAAATATTCACTGAAGCTGAATGCAGCCTCTTACAACAATGGTAGCTGGTACACTGATGCCAATGGGTTCCTAGAACACTGACCTAGCAGGGGAAGCCTGTTCTACAAGAGACCTGCCCTACAAAGATAATTCCAAGATTTTTTTGGTCCCTCTCTCATATAAAGACATTATGTCTTTATTTCAACAGGTGAAAAGCTGAGGTAGATATACATATACACATACACTCAGTAGACCCTATATATATGGGGGGGGTATTGTTCATTCTGAGTGATAAGTTTCTGCAAGAAGTTGTAGCTGAGATGAATTCTAAAGAAAAGATGAATGCAAACAAAGAATATACATAATTTCTGGCAGGCTACAGAGTATGGAAAGAGAGTGAAGTATGAAAGAGTGATATAATTGAAGGTCTATGTAAGACACATTTCTAGAGTATGAATGAAGGACGTAAGGGACAACCCCCAAAATAACTAGCTTAAATGTTTATACAATATGGCATCATGATTAAGAGTATGGACTCTAAGAAAGATAGCTTGGATCTGAAAACTGACTCCAATATTTTCTCCAATATTTAAGTGTTTAAGAGGCCACCTAAACTCTCCTTGCCTCAGTCTCATCACATGTATAATAAGGTTTAGAAGTCCCTAAATCATAGGGCTGCTGTAGGGATTAAATTAAGTAATGTATGTAAAGCCCTTAGAACATTAACTTCCTAAGAACATTAATGTTCTTACCTGAACATTATGGTAAGAACTCCATAAGGTCATGGCACATACACTCAATAGACCCTATATTAAGGCTATCATCACGTGTAAAACACTTTTAGTAAGAAATAAAGCCAACTGTAGTATATTAATTACTTTTAAAGACTGTATTTTACTTTTTGAATTGGGATCTCACTCTGTCGCCCAGGTTGGAATGCAGTGACATGATCATGACATCACAGCACTGACCTCCTGGGTTCAGGTGATCCTCCCACCTCAGCCTCCAGAGTAGCTAGGACTACGGGTATGTGCCACCATGCCTGGCTAACTTTTTTATTTTTTTCTTTTTCTTTTTTGTAGATACTAGGTCACACTATTTTGCCTAGTCTGGTCTCAGACTCCTGGCTTCAAACAATCCTCTTGCCTCAGCCTCCCATAATGCTGGAATTACAGGCATGAACCACTGTACCAGACTCTTTTTAAGACTTTAAATGAATATGGCTAGACATGGTGGTTCATGGTTTTATCCCAGAACTTTGAGAGGCCAAGGTGGAAGATTGCCTGAGCCCAGGTGTTCCAAACTAGCCTGAGCAACTTGGCAAGACCTCATCTCTACAGTAAAATTAAATATATAAATAAATAAATAAAATTAGCCTGGTGTGGTGGTTCATGCCTGTAGTTCCAGTTACTCAGGAGGCTGAAGTGGAAGAGTCACCTGAGTCTGGCAGATCAAAGCTACAGTAGCAGTGACAGTGCTACTGCTCTGCAGCCTGGGAGATAGAGTGAGACTCTGATTCAAAAAAAAAAGAAAAAGAAAATGAGCATGAGCATAAATAAGGTGTTGTCGTTACACACACACACACACACACACACACACACACACACATACATTACTTCAAAAAATGTTGTGGGAAAAACATTAAAAATTATTAGTTTCCAAAGAAGGAAGGGCCCCAATTTTCAGCAAATACAAGCATCCCTTCCCTCCTGTGAGCATTAGCCACATTGGAAACAAGTGGGCAAGAAATGGGCCTGCCACATGCAGAGCTCTGTTGGAGAAATGCAGCAGAGTTTGTAAGAGTTGGAAGGGCTGACATGTTGCATTGGGGTACTTGGTATTCCCAAACTCAGAGCTGGTTCTTCTGGCCACACAGAGCCAAGGACTTCGAGTGTGGTGATACTGAATGCTATTAGCTGGGTTGGAAAGTAGAGGGTGTTCGCCACAGTCCTACAGTGCTTCAACCCAAAAGTCTTCTCGAGAGGGCTCATCTCCACTCAGGATAGGTCTCACTCTTAAGTCATTTAAAATCAGAAGTAGACTGAAGTCCAAGCTCTGACCGCAAACCAGACCCAACCCATCCAAATTCCTGCTTGAATCAAAAAAAATCAACTCTTTACCTTAGCAGCTTGACAAAGCAAGAGATGTGCCCTTTCCGTAAAAATTAAAAAAAAATTCCAAATATCTTGGTTCTTGTAAATATGCAGTCTTTCCTACCATCAAAAATAATGAGAACGAGACATAAAAATAAATAAATAAATAAATAAATAAAATATATAGCCGAGCTCGGTGGCTCAGCCTGTAATCCCGCGCCTTTGGGAGGCTGAGGTGAGCGGATTGCCTGAGCCCGCGGGTTCGAGACCCACCTGGGCAGCGAGACCTCATCTCTACAATAAATCAAAAAATCAGCCGGGCGTGGTAGCGCGCACCTGTAATTCCGGCTACTCGGAAGGCTGAGGCGGAAGGATCGCCAGAGCCCGGCAGGCGAGGCTGCGGTGGCCGGGAGCGGCCACTGCACTCCGGTCTGGGCGACCGAGTGAGACTCCGACTCAAATAAATAAATAAATAAATAAAAAATAAAAAGAAAATAAAATATATAAGAAGATCCACAAATGAACTGGAATTTAGAGTTAGTAGATTATAGACTTAAAAGTACAATTATAAATTTTTAAAAATTGGAAGAAAAGATAGACAAAATGGGGAATTTTTTTCCATTTCCCAATAGGGAAATGAAATCTAAAGAACAAATTGACATTCAAGAACTGAAATTCTTTTTGAACTCTGAAACTAAGACTTTTTGGGGGGGTATAAAGTTTAGTGGCAAACTGCATGCTGTAGCAGAAAGATCAATGAATGTGAAAATAGGTCAATTGAAATTATACAAATTGAAACACATAGAGTTTTAAAAAGAAACTAAAAAATAAATCTAAGAAAAGCATGTAAGAGGCACATAAGACAATATATCACTTGTATGACCAGGACATCAAAAGAAAAGGGGAAATAATTTTTGAAAAACTGATTGGCTCCAACTATTTAAAATGCTCAGAGAACCCAGGCAAAGTAAGTACAAATAATACTATGTCAGACATATCATAGTCAAATTACTGAACACCAAATTTACAGAAACAAATTCTTTAAAATGGATGGAGATAAAAGACACTTTACATACGGGGAACAACACCAGCAAAAAAAAAAGATGGTTGACATTTCCTTAGAAACAATGCAAACCAAATGATAATGAAACGCCAACTTTAAAGTGATGAGTAAAAAAGAAATAGCTGTCAACTAGATTTCTGCACCTAGTGAAAGTATCATTCAAAATAAAGAAAAAAAAGAAGACATTTTCAAACAAAAGCTGAGAGAATTTAGTTGTCAGCAAACTCAAACTACAAGAACTTCTAAAGAAAATTCTTCAAGCTGAAAGGAAATTATCAAAGATGGAAGCACAAATCCTCAAGAAGGAGTAATGAGTACCTAGAAAGTAAATATGTAGCTAAAATAATGTTTAAAAGGCTGCTGATTTTTAAAAGCAACTATAATTAATGTATTAAGTGCTTCATAACATATGTAGAACTAAAATTAATAACATAATAGGAAAAAGAGTAGGAGGGCAGGTAAATGGAATTGAACTGTTTTAAAGTTCTTATATTCAAGATGGTTCTTCATAAATTAAGAATACATACTGTGAGGGGCACCTACTAATGAGTACAAAAAGTATAGCTAAAAAATCAAGAGCATAAATAATATGAATCCAAAAAAACTTGATTAATGCAAAAACTCAAGAAAAAAGAAACAGAAAATGGAACCAAAAAAAAAAAAAAAGCAAGATTGTTGAGTAAACCTAACTATACCAACTAAATGCTATAATTAAAAGAAAGAAATAATGAAGCTGAATATATACATATATTTTGTTTACATTAGCCCTATTCTAGAGAAGTTATGCAAATAGGTTAAAAACAAAATAACTGTTTTAAAAAATCACTCAAGCACTAAACAGAAGGAAGCCAATGTGAATATATTAATACAGAAAGTCCCTGACTTATAATTTTTTTCCATTTTTATGATGGTGCGAGATGATGTCCATTCAGTAGACACTGAATCTAGAATTTTTAATGTCGATCTTTGCCCAGGTTACCAATATGAAGTATAATACTCTTGTGATAATGGGTAGCATCAGAAAGTTGCAGCCAAGTTGCACGAAGGTGAGCGAACAATAGTCCACAGTGTACTATGTTGCCAGATGATTTTGCACAGCCGTAGGCTAGTGTAAGTGTTCTGAATAAGAAACAAATTCTTTAAAGTGGACTGAGATAAAAGACACTTTGCATATAGGGGAACAGCACCAGCAAAAAAAAAAAAAAAAAAGATGGTTGACAATTCCTTAGAAACAACACAAGCCAAATGATAATGACATGCCAACTTTATAGTGAAAAAGAAAGAAATAGCTGTCAACTAGATTTCTGCACCTAGTGAAAGTATCATTCAAAATAAAGACAAAAAGAAAACATTTCTAAACCAGCAGACAGGACTAAGTTATAATGTTTGGGAGGTTAGGAATATTCAATGCAATTTTGATGGAGTACTTTCAACTTACGATATGTTTATTGGAACATAACCCCATTGTAAGTCAAGGAACATCTGTTCAAGAAACTGTAAACTTCAAGAAGTCAAGAAACATCTGAACAAGAAAATTTAAACTTCAAGACAAATAATATTACTAGAATTAAAGAGCAACATTTCATAATGATAAAGGAGTCTATCAGAAGGACATACTAGTCATAGCTGTGTATATATCTAAAATCATGTATAGTAAGGTGGTTTGGTATATGGTCAACATACAACCATCTATACTTCCCTATCCTACCAATAATTAGTTGCAAATAAAATTTATAAAACACTACCACTTTCAGCAGCATTCTAAAGTATTTTAAAAACTATGAATAAATTTAACAATAACTATGCTAAATCCAACACTGAAAGCCTTACTAAGAGCAATTAAAGAAGACCTAAGTAAATTGACAAATATATTTATTTATGCATTGGAAAATTCAATATTGATAAAATGTCAATTCAATTTGAATTGCTCCTTAGATTCAACTCAACTTCAATTAAAATAAAATGGACATTATTCTGCAGACTTTAGCAAGTTGATTCTAAATTTTATATGAAATGTAAAGGGCCTATAACAAGGCAATATTCAGGAAGAAAGTTCTCAAGACTTATTACCATGCAATAGAGTTAGGAAAAAAACCAGAACTAGTCAAGGTGACCATCAAGTTTAATGATTAAAATAGTATGGCACTGACATAATTATAGAGTAAGAAAAATTAAATATACTAGTGTAGTATTAATGCAACTCAGCTGGGGGAAGAAAGATCTTTAAAAAAAAAAAGGACTATTCATATGACCTTGGCCTCCTAAGTAATATGGTATTTAAAATGTTCCTCAGATGGTCAGTAGAGTTTAAAACAAGACACAAAACTATGAATGATATGATTTACCTACTGGGAACATTGGGTTGTTTTAGTCATGATAAGAAACACTTCATAAAAACTAAAACTTTGATCCTCCAAAGATTCAACTACGAATATGAAAATGTGGTAGACAGACTGTGAGAAAGAAACTCACAATATACATATCTGAAAAAAAACCTCATATCTAAAATATATTTAAAACTTCTAAAAATAAATAAAGACAAACAACTAATTCATAAAGAGGCAAAAGATGTGCACTGGGACTTGATAAAGGATATTCAAATGACTAATAAGAATAAGAATAACGTTTCAGCCGGGCTCGGTGGCTCAGCCTGTAATCCCACGCCTTTGGGAAGCTGAGGTGAGTGGATTGCCTGAGCCCACGGGTTCGAGACCCGCCTGGGCAGCGAGACCTCATCCTCTACAATAAATCAAAAAATCAGCCGGGCATGGTAGCACATGCCTGTAATTCCAGCTACTTGGAAGGCTGAGGTGGAAGGAAGGATCACCGGAGCCCAGCAGGTCGAGGCTGCGGTGGCCAGGAGCGGCCACTGCACTCCAGCCTGGGTGACAGAGTGAGACTCCAACTCAAAAAAAAAAGAATAATGTTTCATAAGATTACTCATCAAAAAATGCAAATTAAAATAACAATGAGATGCCAACAACTAGAATGATTAAAATTAAAAGCATGAACAATATCAAGTGTTGATGAGTAAACTGGTGTATTTCAACTATGTTACAACTGTATGGAAAACTTTTTGGTTGGTTCCAATAAAGTTAAGCATATGCCTAACATTTGTCCAATCTATTCCACTCTCCTAGTCATACATACAAGAATACAAATGTATATATCTACAAAAGAATGCTGCACTAATATTAATATAATAATGTTAGTAAGAGTTTTATTTGTAATGGTACAAAACTGGAGAAAATCCAATGTTCCCAAGTAGGTAATAAAAATAAACCAACTATGGTATATTCAAACACATTGCACAGCAACAGTAATTTGTTAAAAGCTTCTGGCAACTAATAATCTCAAAAATGTTGATAAAGAAGTAAAGTACAAAGAAGTATATATTGTGTAGTTCATTTATATGAAGATTTAACTAGGCAAACTAACCTATGTTGTTAAAAGTCAGAAGAAACCATGGGAGGAAGGATTAGAGGGAATTTTTCTGATGAAATATTCTGTATTTTAATGTCTGGTGGTCACATAGGTATACAAATGGATACAATTTATAAAACTATATAATTAATATTTGTTAATTTTATTGTATGCCTCAGACTCATTAAAATATTTTTATTAAAATTTTTAATATTGAAAATAGTATTCCAAAAATGTTACCAATTATACTGTATTGGATAGTTTCAAGTTTAGTACAATTTATTCACTGATATACAAATTGGTTTAATAGTGCTAGGTATTATTATTATTGCTGTTTGTGTAATGATAAATATGAATGCCAGTAAGTTATTACTATTGACACAGAAACTTAATATTCATTAATTTTTGTTATCTCAGAAATTTGTTTCTGTGCTTCATCAAAGCCCAAAGGATCCAGAACTTTTAATTAGATGAAGATAGTCCTAACATTAGGTTATTTGATGTTAAATAAAATAAAACCTGACCCACCAGCAGAATAGAAAGGTGTGTATGTGTGTGTATGTGTGAGTGTTGAGATCTATGTGTTACTTTCTAGCTATGCTTTCATAGAAGTTTATTACTCCAATCTTTTCCCATGGCTTTCAGTTTATATTACTAATTGCATGATGACAAACTCACAATGTCTTGTGATAAACAAAGGTAGGTCAAGATTTTCTAGAGTTGAAAATGAAACAAATCCTAAAAGCATCAAGGGAGAAAGGTCAGACTACCTATTAGGGGAGACCAATAGAAATGCTGCAGATTTATCTGCAGAAATACTGTGGGCCAGAAGGGATTCAACCTCAAATTTGACCCCAACCTTTAATATTCTCAAAGATAAATAACTTCAACCAATAATTTCCTACCCAGTCAAGCTAAGTTTCAGCAGCAATGGAGAATTTAAATTCTTCCAGATATCCTATCCCTAAGAGAATATGCTGCCTCCAGACCAGCTCTACAGAAGACACTTAAAAAGGTGCTGTGCACAGAAGAAAAAATAAACATAAGAAAGATCAGATACTTCACAAGATCACAAACACAGAAGCAACAGAACACACAGCATACCCACAAAAATGAACACACACACACACATTAACACAAAAACTAAATGAGTACAAAACAGGCTTATAAGAGCATTATGACAGGGACAAACTCACATTTTAATAATCAGCCTGAACATGAATGGACTAAATGCACTACTGGAAAGACATAGAATGGCAAATTGAATTTTTAAAAAAGACTGAACAATTTACTGTATCCTGGAAACATATCTCACCACAAAAGCTCACAGACTTAAAGTTTGAGGATGGAAAACAAATTTTTAGGAAAACAAATCACAAAAGAGGGCAGGAGTTGCAAACTTAATATCAGACAAAACAACCTTTAAGCTATCACAACTTTAAAAAGATAAAAAAGGACACTACATAATGATAAAAGATTCAATCCATCAGTAAGAAATGTCCATCTTAAGCATATATGCACCCAACACAAGAGCACCAGCTTTTATAAAGCAGATACTAAGTACACTTAAATAAGACATTGACTCTAGCACTATCATAACTGGGGACTTAACTACTCCACTAACAACTCTAGATATATCATTGAGGCAAAAAATCAACATAGAGATCTCTATCCTCAACTTGGCACTTGACCCAATGCACTTAACAGATACCTGCAGAACACTTTACCCAACCACAGAATATACATTCTACTCATCACCACATGGGACATACTCCAGGATTAACTACATCCTTTGCCATAAATCAAGCATAAACAAATTTCATAAGACCAAAATACTGCCATACACCATCTCAGACCACAGTGCAGAAAAACAAATATCAACACCAACAAAGTTCCCCCAAAATCCACAAAGACATGGACACTAAATGACCTGATGCTGAATAACTCCTGGGTCAACACAGAAACCAAAACAAAAATTAAAAAATTCCTGGAAACAAATGAAACAAAACAAAAAAAAAATCTTACCAAATCTCCAGGATGCCACGAAAGTACTACTAGGAGAGGAATTCATATCTCTACGAACACATGTCAAGAAAATGGAAAGTTCACAGGATAACAGAATAGCAAATTACATAAAGAACTGGATAAACAATACCACTAAAACCAAATCTTAAGCAAAAGAATCCGGATCACCAAAATAGAAGTCCAAATACAAGACATAGAAGAAGAAAATATCATAGAAAAGATCAGAGATAGTCGGGAAGATGGTGGCCAAACCAGTCTAACTATGTGAGTGAGTCCCTGTGTGAGTGAATGAGTGTATGGAAAATTTTTTGTACATGCTGGTGAGTGAGTGGGCATGTGAGTGACTGACTGAGTGAGGGTTAGGGAGCTAGCTGCCAGGGCTCTCCTGGTGTAGCGACTGGTGCCACAGCAGCTGGGCTTAGATCCTAGTGATTCCTGGGACATGGAAGCCAAGCACCATTTTCCCTTTCTTTTTCTTTCTTTATTTTTTTTTTAATCAGCAAACCCTCCTTGGGAAGAAAATGCTGGGAGAGACTGTCTAAGTTGGGCTGGTGAACTAGTGGTTAGGCCCCTGGTGCAACAGCTAGTGCTGCAGCCTCTCTACTTCATCCCTGGCTCTTCCCGGGTCACAGAAGCTGAGCATCATTGTTTTTTTTTTTTAAATGAACAGATGGTTTCCTTGGAAAAATCATCGTCCCAGGTTCTCCCTCACCACTGAAGCAGGAGAGAGACTGCCGGTTCCTGGTTTTGCCTCACCACTTCAGCACCTGGCAGGGCTCTGGCAGGGGCTGTGTGTGGAGGAAGTACAGAGGCAAGTTCCTACAAAAGAGGACAAGAGAGGCTCCCTACCACCCCCCTTGAAGGTGGGGCAAGAAAGTGCTCCAACTTACTCCCAAGGAGCAAGAGACCTGATCTCTATCACTGGCGGATCAACTACTCAGGGACAGATCATGATCCAGAGGGAATATCCTGATAGCACAAACTTCAGAGGAACCTGGCAAGTGCTGAGCCAAGCGTCCCACCCCTTACTCTGATCCAGCCATGGGACAAAGGGTGTGGACAGAAAAGGATGAGGAAATACTCCAAAGAGATCAGTGGGGAGCCTGGGGTTGACTCAACCCCCTCCTTCCCAGCAATCCTTTGAATGTCAGACCCACACAGCTGGGCCATGAATGGGAGGGACAAACCCAGGCAGAGGCTAGACATCAGTAGCAACATGATAACTCCATTCCAGGATAGGCCTGGCTGGAGCACCCCTGGTGAGAGTACATACCGGGGGAAGACTCAATCTCGTACCTCCCAAGGGAGAAGATTTCCCTAACCATATGAGGGTAGGAGAGAAGAAGTGCAGCCTCCCCCACCTCCACTGCCCCTCATTCTTCCCTGCTTCATTCCCTGAAGAGAGAGTGAAAGAGGTGGCTCTGCGGGAGAGACTTGATTAGAGGAACAATTACAGAGTCTGCAACAAGAAGGCAAGGTTTTTTTTTTTAATTTTCAATTATTTTTTAATTTAAAAATTGTTTTGACTGTTAGTTCATCTATTTTTAAAATATTTTTTCTTTGTGCATGAAGGTGTATGTGAGGGTTTCATCTGCATTCCCCCCAATTTTTTTTTCTTTTCTTTTTCTGTTTCTTATTTTATTTGTCATTTTCTGTTTATGTGTGTATGTGAATGAGTGTTCTTTTGTTTTGTTGTTTGTGTTGGTTTTTGCTCTTTTGTTCTTCTAAGGTTTTTAATATTCATTTTTTATAGTTTAAGGTGTATGTCAATATATGTATAAGGGTTTGACCTGAATCCCCCCTTTTTAAAAAATTATTTTCCTCCAGTCTTTCTGTTTTTCTTCTCTATTCACTTTGTGCTAAGCATGTGTTTGTGTGTTTAGTTTTCTTGGGGTTTTTTGTTGTTGTTTGTTTTGTTCCACTTTTTTGTTATCCCAGTTATTTTGAGGTGTGGGTGCATGTGTTCAATTGCTTTTGCATTGGTTTCTGATTTGCATAGTCATGTAGAGTGGTGGTGGGGAGTGAGTCTCAGGGATCACATACCACATTAAGTGAACATTTTAATTTGCAAGTAGTTTCTGATTCCTAGCACCCCATCCCCTACTTTATTTGAATTTCACAAACTACAAGAGACAACAAAGCTTCACAACCACCATCCTATTTCAAAATAGAACAAATCAAGAGCCTGGATCAGGGAAGAATAGAGGACTGAGCAAAATCAGAAGGGAAAGCCTCTCCCACTGACACAGAATAACAGAACCAAAGAGAAAAATAAGAGATCAGTCACACATGAGGAAAAACCAAAGGAAGGCCTCAGGCAATTTCAAGTGCACCAAAGACAAAACTCCTAAAAAATCAGACCTTGGTGCGAAACAATGGAAGTCACCAATGACTATCCCCAGAATATGACAGGGACTATGGAATGGATGGAAAGCATGAATAAGACTCAAAACAGGCAAGACGCAACACTGAAAGAACTTGTGACAGAGATTCTGGCAATAAAAAATTTCATCCAGGAAATAAATAACAAGATGACAAGCATGGAAAGCAGAATTATTCTAACTGAAGAAAGAATCTCAGAGCTTGAAGACCAGAACATGGAATTAACCCAATCTGTAAAAAACATAGAAAGAAGACTCAGAAAGAAAGAACAAAGCTACAAGAGATGTGCAATTATATCAAGAGGTCAAACCTATGTCTGATTGAAATCCCAGAAGAATAAAGGGAAATGGAGAACAACTTGGAGCAAGTATTCCAGGAGGTAATCCAAGAAAGCTTTCCCCATTTCACCAGAGATGTGACCAGCCAAGCACAAGAAATACAGATGACCCACACAAGGCATCAAATGAGAAGACCAACCCCTAGACACATAATAATTCAGCCACACAAAGTAGGCACAAAAGAAAAATTCTAAAGACAGCAAGAGAGAAAGGTCAGACTACCTACCGTGGAAAACCAATCAGAATAGCAGCAGACCTATCAGTAGAAACGCTACAAGCAAGAAGGAACTGGGCCCTACATTCAAGTCCTCAAACAAAAACAATTTCAACAAAGAATTTCCTATCCAGCCAAGCTCAGCTTCATCAGCGATAGAGAATTAAAATCCTTACCAGACTCCAATCCCTAGGAGATTATGCAGCCTCCAGACCAGCTCTACAGGAGACACTTAAAAAGGTATTGAGCACAGAAGAAAGGGAAAAAAAAAAAAGAATGACCACACACTTTCCAAGAGAACAGCAGAGCACAGAATTAACAGAGAATACAGTGTAACAAGAAACTTGAAACACATGCATACATTAAACCCAAAGTCAAAAGAAAACAAGGAAACAAAGCAAAAACTTTATAAAATTTCATGACAGAAACAATCACATTTCAATAATCAACCTGAATGTGAACGGACTAAATGCACCACTAAGAAGACAGAGATTGGCAAACTGAATAAATAACCATGACCCCATTATGTGCTGCATCCAGGAAACTCATCTCACCAAAGGGACGCACACAGACTCAAAGGTAAAGGATGGAAAATGAGTTTCCAGGCAAATGGATCACAAAAGAAGGCAAGAGTTGCAATCTTAATATCAGACAAAACAACCTTTAAGCTATCAAAAATTTTTAAAAGTTGCAAAAGGACACTACATAATGACAAAGGTTCAATACATCAATAAGAAATATCCATCCTAAACATATATGCATCCAACACAGGAGCACCAGCATTTATAAAACAACTAGTAAACAAACTAAAAGAAGATATTGACTCTAACACTATTATGGCAGGGGACTTGGATACCTCACTGACAGCCCTAGGTAGATCATCGAGGCAAAAAATCAACAAGGAGATCCAGAACCTAAACTTGACACTTGACCAAATGAACTTAATAGATACCTACAGATTATTCCACCCAACAATCACAGAATAAACATTCTACTCATCACCACATGGAACATACTCCAAGATCAATCACATCCTTGCCATAAATCAAGCATAAACAAATTCCATAAGATTGAGAACTTGCCATGCACATTCTCAGACCACAGTGGAATAAAAATAAATGTCAACAACAATAGCATTTCCCCAGAGTCCACAAGGACATGGACACTAAACAGCATGATGCTGAGCAACTACTGGGTCAACACTAAAATCAAAGCAGAAATTAAAAGATTCCTGGAAACAAATGAAAATGAAGAAACATCTTACCAAATCCTCTGAGATGTCATGAAAACAGTTCTAAGAGGGGAATTTATATCTCTATGAGCACACATTAAGAAAATGGACAGAACACAAATGCAGAGCCTAACAAATCACCTCCGGGAGCTGGAAAGAGAAGACCACCAAAACCCCAACTTTAGCAGAAGAATTCAAATCACCAAATAAGAACCCAAATACAGAACACAGAAGACAAAAATATTATAGAAAACATCAACAAAACAAAAAGCTTGTTCTTTGAAAGAATTAACAAGATTGATGGACACCTAGCCAAAATGACCAAGTAAAATAGAGAAAAAGCACAAATAAACACAATCAGAAATACAAAAGATCTAATCACAACTGACCCTGAAGTAATACAAAAATTATCAGAGATTACTATGTATATCTGTATGGAAACAAACTTGATAACCTAAGTGAAATGGAGGACTTTCTGACATCATATAACCTCCCCAGACTGAAACAAGGCACTGAGACACTAAATAGACCAAAAACAACCCAGGAAATTGACTCTATCATAAGAAAACTACCTACAAAAAAAAAGCTCTGGACCGAATACTTTCCAGCAGAATTCTACACAACATACAAGGAGTAGCTGACACCAATCCTATTGAAAGTGTTTCAGGCAATTGAGAAAGATGGAATTCTCTTCAAATCATTTTACAAAGCTAACATCACACTGATACCCAAACTGGTGAAAGATCCAACAAAAAAAGAGAACTATAGGCCAATATATCTTATGAACATGGATGCAAAAATCCTCAATAAAATTCTCGCAAATTGGATCCAAAAACAAATCTCAAAAATCATACACCATGACCAAGTAGACTTCATCCCCAGGATGCAGGGCTGACTCAGCATTCACAAGACCATAAATGTAATTAAATATATCAACAGATGTAAAGACAAGACCCACATGATTATCTCATTAGACGCAGAAAAATCTTTTGATAAAATCCAGCATCTCTTCTTGATAAAAACCCTCAAACGCCTATATATAGAAGGAACAGACCTCAAAATAGTAAGTGCCATTTACAATAAATCCACAGCTAACATATTGATAAATGCACAGCAAATGGAAACATTTCCCCTGAAAACTGGAACAAGACAAGGCTGCCCACTCTCACCCCTCTTGTTCAGCATTGTGTGGGAAGTCCTAGCTCAGGAAATTAGACAAGAGAATGAAATCAGGGTTATTCAAATAGGAAAAGAGGAAGTCAAGTTATCCCTCTTTGCTGATGATATGATCCTATACCTTGATAATCCAAGAGAATCTGTCAAAAACCTGTTTGCACTGATAAAAGACTTTGGCAAAATATCAGGGTACCAAAAAAACATGCAAAAGACAGTTGCATTCCTATACACCAACAACAAGTAGGCAGAGACCCAAATTTAAAGCACCACCCCATTCACAATAGCCACCAAAAAAAATGAACTGCCTCAGCATCTCCCTAACCAGAAAAGTGAAAGACCTTTACAAAGAGAACTACAAAACGCTGCTCAAAGAAATCCAAAAAGACACAAACAAATGGAAAAATATTCCATGCTCATGGACAGGAAGAATCAACATTGTTAAAATGTCCATTCTACCAAAGGCAATCTACAGATTCAACGCAATACCCATTAAGTTACCAACATCATTCTTCTCAGATCTGGAAATGACAATATAGAAATTCATATGGAAACATAAAGGACCACAAATAGCCAAAACAATCCTTAGCAAAGAAACAAAGTAGGAGGTATCACACTTCCAAACTTCTAACTGTCCTATGAGGCTACAGTCATCAAAACAGCCTGGTATTGGTACAAGAACAGGCACATAGACCAAAGGAACAGGATAGAGATTCTGGAAGCAAAGCCTTAATTCCTCAACCAACTCATCTTTGACAAAGCCTCCAAAAAACCACTGGGGAGAGAAGATCCTACTCAGCAAATGGTGTTGGAAAAACTGGCTGACCACATGCAGAAGATTGAAACAGGACCCCTACCTATCCCATACACAAAAATTAACTTGAAATGGATTAAAGTCCTAAACATAAAACCTCAAACTATAAGAATCTTAGAAAACACAGGAGACACCCTTATGGAAATTGGAACTGGCAACCAATTCCTATTATGAAACCTAAAGGCCAATACTTCAAGAAATAAAAAAGACAAGTGGGATGTCATGAAACTAACAAACTTCTGCAAAGCAAAAGAAACCATCAACAGAGCAGGGAGACAGCCCACAGAATGGGAAAAAATATTTGCCAATTGTATATCTGACAAAGGTCTGATAGCTGGGATCTACAAGGAACTCAAACTACAAGGAAAAACAAACAGCTCCACTAAAAAGTGGGCAAAAGACATGAATAGACACTTCTCAAAAGATGATATATGGGCAGCCAACAGATAAATGAAAAAGTGCTCAGCCTCATTCATCATCAGTGAAATGCAAATCAAAACCACATTGAGACACCACTTAACCCTAGTAAGAATGACCATCATTAATAAAACAAACAACAACAGATGTTTGTGAGGATGCAGAGAAAAAGGAATGCTTCTACACTGCTGGTGGGAATGCAAACTAGTGCAACCTCTCTGGAACACAGTGTAGTGATTTCTGTAAGAACTAGAATTTGACCTTCCATATGACCCAGCAATTCCCCTATTGGGAATAGACCCAAAGGAACTCAAATCATTCTACAAAAAAGATACCTGCACACGTATGTTTGTTGCAGCTCTATTCACAATAGCAAAAACATGGAACCAACAATGCTGCCCATCAAAGCTGGACTGGATTTTAAAAATGTGGTATATATACAATGAAATATTATGCAGTCATAGAGAAAGACAAAAATATGAACTTTGCAGCAACTTGGATGAATTTGGAGTCGATCATACTCAGTGATCTATCACAGAAACAAAGAACAGAGTACCATATGTTCTCACTTATAAGTGGACCTTGAACAATTATAATACAATTATAATCCTTTTCATATAATATAATAAGAAGGGATTAGCAGTAGTGGGAAACTTTTAGGGGAGAGGGGTGGGATTGGCAGTTGAGGAAACTGCTAAGGGAGGGAGAGCATACCTCATCAACAAGGGTACCTGCATAATCAATGTTTGTATACCTAACCCTGAATTGTACCTTACATCTTTATAATTAAAAAAATAAAGAAATAAAGAAAAAAAGAAAATATCAATTAAACAAAAAGCTGATTCTTTGAAAGAATAAACAATACTGATGGATTCTTTGCCAGATTGACCAAGAAAAAGACAGAAAAAGTCCAAATAAACACAATCAGAAATGCAAAAGATCAAGTCACAACTGACCCTGAAGAAGTACAAAAGATTATCAGAGATTACTTTGCATACCTGTATGGAAACAAACTTGATAATCTAAATGAAATGGAGGACTTACTGATGTTACACAGCTCACAAACCTCCCAGGGTTGAAACAAGAAGAAATTGAGACCTTAAATAGATCTATAACAACCAAGGAAATTGACTCTGTCATAAGAAAACTACTTACCAAAATAAATAAATAAATAAATAAACCTGGACCAAACACTTTCCAGTAGAATTCTACAAAACATACAAAGAGGAGCTGATACCAATCTTATTGAAAGTATTACAGGCAATCAAGAAAGATGGAACTCTCCCCAAATCATTTCAGGAAGCTAACATCACATTGTAATTCAAACTGGGTAAAGATTCAATAAAGAACGAGAACTACAGGCCAATTTCCCTGATTAACATAGATGCAAAAAATCTCAACAAGATTCTAGTATATTGTATCCAACAATACATCTCAGAAATCATCCTCGATGACCAAGTAGGTTTCATCCCTGGGATGCAGGGTCAGTTCAATATCTGCAAGACTGTAAATGTAATTAAATACATCAACAGATGTAAAAACAAGAACTACATGATTATATCATTAGATGCACAAAAATCTTTCAATAGAATCCAACATTTCTTCTTGATAAAAACCCTTGAACACGTGGGCATAGATAGAACATACCTCAAAATAGTGAGAACCAACATATTGCTAAACAACAGAATTGGAAGCATTTCCCATTAAAACCAGAACAAGACAAGGCTGCTTACTCTCACCCCTCCTGTTCAACATAGGGTTGGAAATCTTAGCTAGAACAGTTAGACAAGACAAGGAAATCAGGAGCATCCAAATAGAAAAAGAGGAAGTTATCTCCCTTTGCTGACAATATGATCCTATACATTAAAAGCCCAAGATAATCTGTTAAAAACCTCCTTGCACTGATAAAGGATTTTGGCAAAGTCTCAGGGTATAAAATAAACATGCAAAAGACAATCACATTCTTATATACCAAAAACAAAGGCAGAAAAGCACATAAAAAGCACAATCCCATTCACAATAGCCACACAAAAAAAATGAATACCTCAGTATTTGCCTAACCAGAGAAGTGAAAGCCTTCTACGATGAAAACTAAAAAACACTGGTCAAAGAAATCAAAGAAACAAACAAATGGAAAAATATTCCATGGTCATGGGTTGGAAGAATCAACATTATTAAGATGTCCATCCTACCCAGGCAATTTATAAATTCAATACAATATTCATTAAATTACCCACATCATTCTTCTCAGACCTGGGAATGATAATGCAAAAATTCATATGGAAACAAAAAAGACCACAAATAACCAAAACAATCCTTAACAAAAGAAAAAAAGATGGAGGTATAACACTTCTCAACTTTAAAGTTTACTATAAGTCTACAATAATCAAAACAAACTGGTACTGGTGCAAGAACAGGCACATAGACCAATGGAGCAGGATAGAGATTACAGAAGCAATACCTCAATTTCTTAATCAACTCCTCTTTGACAAAGGCTCCACCAATAACCACTAGGAGAGGAGAACATATTCAGTAAATGATGCTGGGGAAGCTGGCGTATCACATGCAGAAAATTGAAACAGGACCCCTACCTATCACCATACACAAAAACCAACTCTAGATGGATCAAAGACCTTTCAACTTTTCTGTATCTTTATATTTAAGCCATGACTCTTATAAGTAGTGTGCTGTTGCAAAATTTTCATTCGATCTGATAAACTTTCCTTTGATTGGAATAGTTAATCTGTTCATATTTAATGTGATCATAATATGTTTACCTTTAAGTCCATCATTTTACTATTCTCTCTCTTTATTTCCATCTGTGCCATATTGATTTTTCTTCCCTTTATTCTATTTTTCCTAAATAGATTGCATATTTTTGGTGCCATTTCCCCTTCGTTAGTTAATTATTAATACAATCTTTTATCATTCTTGCAATTTTTATTTTAAAGATTGACATGCTCTAACATAAATGGATTTAGATATCTATCACAAAAACAAAGAACTGAGTACCACACGTTCTCACTTATAAGTGAACCATGAACATTTATCACAACACTAAAAGAAAGGGTTATTCAGTAGTCGATGCTGCCAGGGATGGGAAGGGGGCACAGCACATAACATTAATAAGCATACCTGTTCTCAAACCAGGCACTGTACAGGAGGCTCAAACTTTACCTGTACAATAACCACTGATCTACCTAATCCTGAATGGTACCTCACATCTTTAAAATAAAATAAAATATTTTTAAATGAGTAAAGTGACCTTCAGGAAAGGTAAAAAAGTGATTCAAAGCTACTCCACTGAGATCAACTAGAACCATTGACTGACTGTGTGTGTGTGTGTGTGTGTGTGTGTGTGTGTGTGTGTGTGTGTGTGTGTGTGTTGTGTGTGTTCATTCATGTGTTTAATCCTTTTTGTAGGCGTATGAAAATTACCAAGGCAGGAAAAATAATGTGGATCAAGATCCAAGAAAAAATGGAACTCCACCTGGGACCACTACTTCTTCAGGGATCACTGCTGATTTTAAGAACAGGAGCTGAGAAATTAAGAAACTGAGGAGTAATTTTAACACACTCTCAAAACTGGTTGTGGGAATGGGTTGGGAAAATTGGCATTAGAGAAGATACTCTGATAAAATTTTATTGCTAAAATGTATATATTATAATGTCTGACAACAGTTGTTTATTTATTTATTTTTTTGAGTTAGAGTCTCACACTGTCGCCCAGACTAGAATGCAGTGGCCGCTCCCGGCCACTGCAGCCTCGACCTGCTGGGCTCCGGCGATCCTTCCACCTCAGTAGCTGGAACTACAGGTGCACGCTACCACGCCCGTTTAATTTTTTGAATTATTGTAGAGATGAGGTCTCGCCAACTTGCCCAGGCAGGTCTCAAACCTGCGGGCTCAGGCAATCCACTCACCTCAGTCTCCCAAAGCGCGGGATTACAGGCTGAGCCACCGAGCCCGGCTGTTTTGTGTTTTTTTGGTTTTTTTTAATCTAGCATATGAGAAGGCAAGGTTATCCAATCAAAATAATGAGATAAGAAGACAGATCATAAAAGTAGTATATTTAAGACTTTGAAAGTGAATAACTGCTAACTTAGAGTTCTATTATTCAGCAAAAAAAGATGTAATACAAATATTCACGAACAAAACTTGAGAAAATAATACCATCACTCTTGCACAAAAGTGAAAAATATTTTCTTGAAGCATAAGCTATGGGTAAGAGAAAGAATAAAGAGTAACAGAAAAATTTAAAGTGTGGCTAAGTCTAAATGCTGAATATCTGAAACACTAGTCAGATTTTTCCCCTCAAGCGTTTAATATACATTTAATTGAACAAAAGAAAATAGCATTCCATAGGAAAAGTGTAAATGGAGTGAAATGTTCTAAAGTTCTGATGCTATCCAGAAAATGGTAAAAAGAATTCATTTATGTTAGAGTATATCAATCTTTAAAATAAATACTGCAAGAGTGATAAAAGATTGTATTAGTAGCCGGGATCGGTGGCTCAGCCTGTAATCCCGTGCCTTTGGGAGGCTGAGGTGAGTGGATTGCCTGAGCCCACGGGTTCGAGACCCGCCTGGGCAGGCGAGACCTCATCTCTACAGTAAATCAAAAAATGAGCCGGGCGTGGTAGCGCACGCCTGTAATTCCTGCTACTCGGAAGGCTGAGGCAGAAGGATCGCTGGAGCCCAGCAGGTCGAGGCTTCGGTGGTCGAGAGCGGCCACTGCACTCCAGTCTGGGTGTCAGAGTGAGACTCCAACTCAAAAAAAAAAAAAAAAAAAAAAGGTTGTATTAGTAATTAACTAATGAAGGGGAAATGGCTCCAAAAATATGCAATCTATATTTAGGAAAATAAAGAGAAGAAAAATCAATATAGCATAGATGGAAATAAAGAGAGAACAGTAAAATGATAGATTTAAAGGTAAACATATTATGATCACATTAAATATAAATAGATTAACTCTTTCGATCAAAGAAAAAGGTTGTCAGACCTAATGAAAATTTTGGAACAGTGCACTACTTATAAGAGTCATGACTTAAATATAAAGATATAGAAAAGTTGAAAGTAAATGGATGCAAAAAGATATACTTTTATGATACCAAACCCTGACAGGGACATTAAAAGAACATTAAATTTCAGGTTAATATCACTCATGAACACAGAAGAAAAATTGATCATCATCGTCAACAAAAACAAAATATCAAATCAAACCTAACAACATAAAAATGAAAATATAGTAGGTAGGATATTTGAGATGACTGAGTATGCTGTTGTTTTGGGCTGGGATGTTCTGTAGAGTCTGTTGGAGCTAGCAGCTTTATAGTAAGTTTTCTATAACCTTATTGATCTTCTGTCTAGTTGTTCAAAACAAATTGGAAATAGAATATGGAGGTCTCCAATTACTGTTTAATTGCCTATGTATCCCTTTAACTTTAGAAAGTTTTACTTTATGTCTTATGGGGCTCTCTTTTTAGGTGTACATATGTTTGTAATTGTTGTATTTTCTTGAAAGATGGAACTTTCATCATTATGCTCCTCTTTAGCTATAACAACATTTTATAAGTTTATTTTGTCTGATATTAGTATAGCTACTCTAGTTCTCTTGAGGCTCTAGTTTTTCATCCCTTTGGACAACATGTCTTCTTTAGATAGCATATTGGATACTTTTTTGTTTGTTTTAAAATCACATCTGACTTCTGCATTTGGACTGACATACTTAATCCATTTATATTTAATGTTATTATTTATATGGTTTCATTGACAGCTCTTTGCTGTTTGTTTTGTTTGTCTCATGTCTTTTTTCCCCTGTTCTTCCTTTACTGCTTTCTTTTCCATTAAGCAAATATTTTCTAGTATAATAATTTAATTCCTTTAAAAATTTTATACTATGTGTATTGGATTATCTTTTTACTGGTAGGTCTTACTCATACTTCTTAATTTGTCAGAATCAACTTAGAATTTATACTAATAATTACAATAAGGCAGAAATAGAAACTTTTGTCCTATATAGCTTTATTTCTTCCTCCCTTTATTCCGTTATTTTATACCTATATATCTTTATATCTATATATGTTACAAATCCAACCATACATTGTTGTATTATTGTTTTGTATGTTTAATGCTTTTAAAGAGGCTCAGGGGAGAAAAAAGCAAATATGCATACATACAGTTTATTATTAACATTTTTTTCCCATTTCTTTTTCTCTTAATTGGTCATAGTTCTCTATATTTGCTCTTGTGGATTCAAGTTACCATGGAATGTCATATTCTTGCTCAAATACATTTTTGGGCTCAACCATTGTATTTGTACTTTTTAAATTTTTTTTAGTTGGAGTCTCACTCCATCTCCCAGGTGGTAGTGCAGGGAAATACTCACTGCCACCCCAGCATCAACCTGCAGGACTCCTTCCACCTCAGCCTTCCAAGTAGCTGAAACTACAGGCTGCATGCTACCATGCCCGGATAATTTTTTTGATTTATTGTAGAGATGAGGTCTTGCCAAGTTGCCCAGGCTGTTCTTGAACCTGTGGGCTCAGGCAATCTCCTCATCTTGGCCTCCCAAAGTGCTGGGATTAAAGGCTTGAGCCACTGCACCTGGCCTTATTTGTGCCTTTATTGTTAAATATATTTTCATTTGTTACAGACTCAGTAATTTAGCTTTATATATACATATTACTTTATGCAATCGACATTTAAATCAGTTAATAGAAGAAAAGACAAGTATGTAATCATATTGGCTTATAATTACCTACATAATTACACTTACTGGTGCTTTTTTTTTCAATGTGGATTTGAATTATTGTCTGTTGTATCACTTGCATTCAACCTAAACAACGTGGGTCTGCCAACAACGAATTCAACCTGTTTTTGTTGTGTGTGTGTGTGTGTGTGTGTTTTAGATCTGTAAAATCTTAATTTCACCTTCATTTTTGAAAGAATATTTTGCATATAAAATTCTTAGTTAACAAATTTCTTTTGTGTTCAGCACTTTAAATACATCCCCTCACTTGCTTATTGGCATTTTTATTTTTATTTTTATTTTTTTTGAGTTGGAGTATCACTCTGTCAACCAGGTTGGAGTGCAGCGGCATGCTCTCGACCACCACAGCCTTGCTGGGCTCAGGTGATTCTTCCCCTCAGCCTTCCAAGAAGCTGGAACTACAGGCATGTGCCACCACACCTGGCTAATTTTTTGATTTACTGTAAAGATGAGGTCTCACCAAGGTGCCCAGGCTGGTCTCGAACCCATGGGCTCAGGCAATCCTCTCACCATAGCCTCCCAAAATGCTGGTATTATAGGCATGAGCCACCACTCCTGACTGTCATCTTTATTTCTTATGTTAAACTAGGTGTTAATCTCATTAGGAGTCCTTGCATGTGATGAATAATTTTTTTTTTTTAATGTTTCTCTTTGTTGAACAACATTTTGACTATGATGTGTTTTTGTGTTGGTCTTTTTAAACTACTTGGAGTTCATGAAGTTTTAGAGGTATGTAGATTAATGTTTCTCATTAAACTTGGAAAGTTTTTTAGTCATTATTTCTTCAAATATGTTCTATACTCCTTTTTCTCTCTTCCCTCCTTTAGCATTCTTGTTACATTTATAATGATGTCCCATATTTCTCTGAAACTGTTAATTTTACTTTATGTTTAATCTGCCTTGATATAGTATAATACCTATACATCTATCTTTAAGTACACTGTTCTCTCTTCTGCCAGTTCAAATCTACTATTGACACCCCTTAGTGATTTTTAAAAAATTATTATACTTTTCAACTCCAAACCTACCGTTAAAAAATGTTTACATCATTTTACAATTGTTTTTTATTTAATGAGACATTGCCATTATGCTGCTCTTTAATTCTTTAAACATAATTTCCTTTAGTTCTTTGAATCTACTTATAGATAGCCTTAAGGGCTGCAAAGTCTAACACATGGGCCACCTCAAAGGCATTTTAACTGGCTGCTTTTTATCTTTCCCACTTCTTTGCATGTCCTGGACAAGACTTTTCATTTCCTTCCTTTACATTGCTAATGCATGTCTTTTGTCACAAGGTGTACAATATGAGTTTAGTGTAGCTCAGAAAATTTCATCTCTAGTAAAGAGAAATAAGTCAAATATCTGCAGTTGTGTTTTCATATACTACAATCAAAAAATACAAAATAATTGTTACTGTTAGTAATTATACAAAACGTGTAAAATGCTGTCATTTTATCTTTCATGAGTTTTCTCTGTATAATATGAACCAATAAAAAACTTTCAAATGCCAACTCTTGAAATTTATTCTTGCATAATTTCTTGGAATATATCCAGAAATATTTCTCCTTGCACTCATATTTCTAGCCTGTTCTTTGTTCTTGAGCTCCAGGACCCTTTCCTCATACCTATGCACTATTCCAAATATTTATTTTTTATATGATGTTTTACATTATGTAATGAATACCTTAATATAGTTATCCTCATTGACACTAGTGTTAGTGATAGGACCAGGTATTCATGGTTGACTCATACATACAACTAATTCACACATCTGAGTTCATAGTTTTTTATATATTTGAGGTATTTGGTCTTTCCATGTATCATATTTTGCTTTTATTTCCAGGACTTTTGTTTCTCTCATTTGTTCTTTTAGTTTAATTATTTAAAAAAAAAATCACAGCATATTTTTTAGCAAGTGGTATTTATTTAGAGAAAAAAAGGTGTTTGATAAAAACTACAAGTGGTAATAATCATTTGATTACCATAAATGTTGTCTCTAGATAGTGTGTAAACTGGCAATATATTAACAGCAAAATTATTTCTTCCAAGAAAAGAGTGTAAACATTTTCAAAATTGAACTAACTTTTGTGTAACTCATTCAAAGTATTATAACAGTTTTTGCAGTCCCGCATAATAATATTCTAGAGTTTCTGTAATATAAGTTCTTTGAACCAACAGTTGCTAATTTCCAAAGGAATACAGAAAAAAAAACTTAATGAAAGGCAAGAGACACCATGTTCCTAGATTAGAAAATTAAATATCATAAAGATATCAATTTTCCCCACACTAATCTATGAACTTGATATAAACATAAAGAATATATCTGACAAGGATTTTCTGCAGGATATATGTGAAAGATTAGCTGTAAAATATTTTTTTAAAGTAACATTATGCTATATGTAAACATTACTTTTAAATACATGATACATAAAAATAATAAAGCAGAAATAGATCAATGGTAAAGAAGAGAAAGATCAGAAACAGATAAAAGTATTTTTAATTATTGAGAATATAATAAATAATACATGCCATATCAGTGGAGAAAACATTCAAGAGCATTGGTAAAAGAGTTAGCCGCTGGGAAATAATATTAGATTCCTATTTCACACCACACATAAAAATTCTAGATGAGTTAAAGTTCCAAATAAAAATGCTAGAACAAATTTAGATGTTAATTATGCCATTTGAAATAAAATATTTTACATATGATCACATCAAAATAGAAAGAATGAAGGAAAAGTTTATTGAATTTCACTAGGAAAAAATACAAAGTACAAAGTCCCATCATTTGTAATATATATGAGGGCAAAGAATCAATATAATTAATATATAAATATATATTACTAATTAAATATTGGACACCAATAAGAAGCGAACAATGAGGAAAAAGCAAAAATTAAGATAGAGGAAATACAGAGGAAAAAATTTCACAACACCAATAATTCATAAATGCAAATTAAAACAATTAAATATAAATATTGCCTTTCAAACTGGAAATAACATCTATTTGGGTTCAGAATTTGAAGAAAATAAGTTTTCACAATACCAGAATAGATGTATATCAGTATATTTTCTGTGAGAGAAATGACCATTATATCAAAAGTGTTAAAATATTTAAAATCCATTGACCTAATAGCTAAATTTCCAGAAATCTATCATAAGGAAACAATCATTAAGGTATAAAAGATTTAGTTGTGAGAATACTTATTATTCATAATAACATAAAATTGAAAATATCTTTAAAAGACTGCTTGATGAAGTAGTGTGTAGAACAACGATATAATGAATAATGTGCAGCCATTAAAAATAAAACCCTGGATGATATTAGTGGCATATAATCACACTAAAATGAGGGCATTTGTCCGGTTAGTAGTAGAAAAATTATGCTTGTGATTGTTGCCCTCCTTTTGCCTAATGGTTTTTTCCTAACAGTGTAACAACCTTCATGTAAAATGAGTGAAAATGTTGTCACTAAATTCATCATTGATATATTCCTTCTACTTAGAAAGCCTCAAGTTTCCAAGCAGGTAGTATTTAGTTCCTGTATCTAGGCTCTGTGTCAGAGTTTGGATACTAATTGCTGATTATTATTAAATTATAATAATATAATAATTATAATAATAATTTAATCTCTTTCATCTTCCTGACCACCAGAAACATAGTGCTTTAAACAAATAAGTATATTTCCAGGTAACTTTCATTGAATTGACCCTCCTTCAGTTTGCTTTTACCCCTAATACACTCATGCTAATTCTCCTTTCAGTAGTAAACTTCCTGGTTGTAGAGAATGAAGACAGCTTTTCCATGCACCACATTTTAGTCTCCCTTTTGTTTAACTGGAGACCTAGACAGTGATTACAACCTTGAAAACTTCATAGCTCTTCTGTCACATCAAGGGTGGCGTTTTGTTCTTTAATTCAAATGTTTCTTGAGCATTGGAATAATGCAATGTTTTTAGGTCCCTTTTCTTGACTAATGATAACTGTTTTTCATGGAATGGACAAACAAAAATAAAATAAAAACAATCAAATAATGTCATTTTCTCCTGAAATTATTCCCAAACTCAACAAAAAGAATACAGTCCTCATCCTTTCCTCTGTGCTATCCTAGTACATGGTATGAAGTGTTTACTGTAATTTTTCCCCATCATAATTTCTTAGGTAATATGCCTCACACCTTTGCCAAAAGTAAAGACTTGGAGATCAGGGCATTTGTTTTACTCATCTTTATGTTTCCAACTCCCAGTATCCAAGAGCAAAGAGTGATAACCCAATAAATGAATGTCTGAAAGAATGTGTCAATTGATCATTCTTGTACTAGCTCTACCACTTACCAACTCTATAACTTTAGGATGATCAGTTAGGTCTTTGAGTGTAATTTTTCTCCTTTGGGTAATAAAAATATTATTATATACTTCATAAGATTGGAAAGATCTAATGAAGTAAGTTGAATGTACAAAATGTACTATTTATTTGCAAAATGTACTATTTTATTAGATGCTAAATAAATACACAGAAATTATTCCAATTCTAACACCAACACTGAATGTAGACACACTTTTTATATGTAAAATGCTCCATTTCCCAAAAATCTTACACAGATTTAGGTAGCTTTCTTGCTCTTTGATCTTATTTTAACTTCCTTCCCAACCATGATATCGTTGATGGTGCTATACTTTAAAATCTTCATAAATAAATTATACTCTCATTTTTCATATCTATATATGCAGAAATTTGGCACTTTATTTCTTCTTTATTAGAATGTGATGTTCAGAACACATTGTCTTTTTCTTATTTGTGGTCTCAGGATTAAACATAATCTGTTAAAATATGTCTAAGTTAGTGTTTCACACATTAGATGATTAATACAATTGTTTGAATGAAAATCAACTCATGATAAAACTTTCAAATACCTCTCATACCCTCTCCTGAAATATGGAATACATCTTGACATAATTTGGGGGCATTAGAAATGCTATAAAAATGATAAAATATAAGTTGTACTATTAAAGCTGACCCAAGTATTTTTCTAGGTTCTGTTTTCTAGTCTTTACCTTGGAACTGAACTTTGGCAGGTGGAGCGTGTGCTCTAGTTATTCACTTTTATCCTGTGGAAAGAAGACCATGGGATTCAAAATTAATTTTGACAGATATGACAAATGGGGGTTGCCATTTCACACCTAGAGCGCGAATATTTCAATGGCAAAGAGTCGGCAACTGTTAATTAAAAATGGGGCTTGTTAATTGGGCCCAGTGTTGTGGTTTTGTCAGCAGCTTCAGACCCTTTCAGACCTATTTCAGTGGATTCTATGATCTGATAAGATAAATGTCTTTTCTTTCTGGTGTGCATGAGAGCAATTATGACTCAGATTTTTTTTTTCTTTCATCATATTCGTTTTACAGGTGTATATAATTTAATGAAGTAGTGAAATAAACAGGGATTAAAATTCAGCTCAATAGACCTTCTTTCATCTCCGTCAAAAATATCTATTTAGCACAATAAGAGATACTCACTTCACAATCTTGTGCAGCATAAGGACCAGGGATAGGGAAGAAAACTGATGCGACTATAATTTGGAAGACTCTTCACACACACACACACACACACACACACACACACACACACACACACAATCCTCTGATTTATTTTTTGCCATTAGAATGTTTAATTGACACACTGTCTTTTTTAATGTAGAAGCAGTAGTTTCTTTTGTAGACAGAGAAAAAATAATTTTTACAAGGAATTATATATTGGAACAGAATTCTAACTAGGCTAATATTAACTCATTTCTCTTATTAACATCAGTTTGGTGAAACAAAAAACGTAGCCTGAAATATACATTTGGATCTTAAGTTTCATTTTAAAATTATTCCCTGGTACAAGTTGGTTAACTGTAGAGTTATCTCATACTATCTCCGTGTCTCTAATGAGTACGAGGAAGTCAATCAGAGTGTTTATACAGGGGATGTCTGAGGGCTGAGGACAGGAGCGGGTGGGACAACATGAAGAATTAGCTCCCCTAGACAACTAGTCTCTTTCAATTTTTCACTCTTTAAAGATTCTCTGATACAATTATGTTGGGAGCCAGTGGCCAATATACTGCAGAAAGAAAGATTCCAAAGCTACTTAGAATATGTACCTTTAAAAACTAAACAGTTTTCCCTCTTATTGGTTAGGTATTCATAAAGCCAAGCAGCTGTCATTAACATGGTAAAGCAATCAAGTTCAATGATGCAAACGCTCAAAGAGGCCTTGCTTGGTTTTCACTCTAAATTAGGTAAATCCCTCTTAATTCTCTTTCAAAGACCTTTTTAAGTTTCCTTGACAAAATTCTTCATAATTTTAAATTACATATACACACTCACACACACACCACACCATGCTTAAACTTTGTAAAATAAAGAAACACATCACTTATATTTATGCATACCTGTGAATAACCAGAATCTGCACAGAACCTGAAATAGAATTGTTGTTCAGTAATTTCTTGTTGAATAAACATACAAATGAAATAATGAAACAACAGTGGGAATTCTAGGCTTTTGTGTTATACTGAGAAATCTGAAAGGTATAGATTAGTATTATCACTGGCATTATTTGCTCATAATTATTACTGTAATTATTACAAAAACTATACAAAGATGATGGAAATTATGGAAGAAACAGCTCTCTTGAGGGATTTGATCTATATTTCAATCAATGAAGAATTAGATACTCCTGCAATTCTTTTTTGTTTTTTACTTCTAAATTTTTTATTTTAAAAATGTGAGGTACAATTCAGGGTTAGGTCTACAAATGTTCATTTTACAGGTACCCTTGTTGATGAAGGTGTGCCCCTCCTGGCAGTTCCCTCAACTGCCAATCCCACCCCACCTCCCCTGGCAGTTTCCCACTACTGCCAGTCCCTTTCTCATAGTGTTATGATAATTGTTCAAGGTCTGCTTATAAGTGAGAACATATGGTACTCTGTTCTTTGTTTCTTTGAGAGATTGCTGAGCATTCATCCAAGTTGCTACAAAGTCCATATGTTTGTCCTCCTTTATGGCTGCATAATACTCCATTGTGTATAAGTACCACCTTCTTTTATCCAGTCCAGTTTCAATGGGCAGCACGGTTGGTTCCATGTTTTTGCTACTTTGAAGAGTGAGTGCTTGGACAGGTATATTTTTGGTAGAATGATTTGAGTTCTTCCAGGTATATTCCCAATAGGGGGATTGCTGGGTCATATGGAAGGTCAATTTCTAGTTCTTTCAGAAATCACCACACTGTTTTCCAAAGAGAAACAAAGCAGGAGGTATCATACTTCCAGACATCAAACTTTACTATAGGCTGCAATAATCAAAACGACTTGATATTGGTACAAGAACAGGCATATGAACCAATGGAACAAGATCGAGATTCTGTTCTGGAAGCAAAATCTCAATTGCTCAGCCAACTTATCTTTGACAAAGCCTCCAACAACAACCACTGGGGAAGAGGAGAACCTATTTAGTAATTGGTGCTGGGAAAACTGATCACATGCAGAAGATTGAAACAGAACCCCTACCTATCACCATACCCAAAAAGTGTCTCTAAATAGATCAAAGACCCAAATGTAAAACCTCAAACTAAAAGAAACTTAGAAAATGTAGGAGACACCCTTATGGAAATTGGAACTGTTAACCAATTCCTAATCAAAACCCTAAGCACTCATGCCATAGGAGAAAAGGTAGACAAGCGGTACCTCATCCAACTGACAAGCTTCTGCAAAGCAAAAGAAACCATCAAGAGAACGGGGAGACAGCCCACAGAATGGAAAAAAAATATTTGCCAACTGTATATCTGACAAAGGTCTAACATCTAGGATCTATAAGGAATTCAAACATGCTGAAAGGAAAAAAACAAACAGCCCCATTCAAAAGTGACAAAATACATGAGTAGACACTTCTCAAAAGAAGATATACGGGCAGCCAACAGACACGTGAAAAAGTGCTCAGCCTCACTAGGTATCAGAGAAATGTAAATCAAAACCACATTGAGATACCACCTAACCCCAGTAAGAATGACCATTATTAATAAAACAAACAATAACAGATGCTGGTGAGGATGCAGAGGAAAAGTTATACTTCTACACTGCTGGTGGGAATGCAAACTAGTGCAATCCTTAAAATTTTTATTTAAATAACTACTCCAAAGCAAAGTGAAACAAAGCACTACTATAATGAGCAAATAAAAACTATCTTACAATAAATATTATAATCCATTTCTCTGCTAATTTGTGATAATAAGCAAGGCATATCTAAAACATGGTCTCTTTCTCTCTGTCTCTGTCTCTTGCTTGCACACAATCACACACTCACAAAAATACTAGTATTCATTTTCATTTTACTCTTTTTAGCTAACATGCATCAAGTACAATCAAGTCCTCCAAAATAGGGGTTAGGCACATTAAAGCTGCCTGAAGCCATCAAAATGTTACTACGAATGTCTGACCTAAAATATCTGATCCTAGGCATGTGCATGTTGTTAAATTCCAAGTCATTCTCTGGCCTTCTAAAGTTGCTAGTAATCATGCCATTTAATACTAATGCAAGAGTGACTTTTTTGTCTTAAGATTTAATTGCTAGAAAACCATAATTCATTTTATATCCACTACTGACAGCTATCAAACAATAATGACTATGGGTCTACATCAGGCTGGTTCATGTTTAATCTAAGGGAAAGATTCCATATCCTATTACCAATGCCCTGAGTCGAAAGAGACCCCAAAATAGACTTACTCATAACCAAACCTTGGTGGCTGAAAAAATGCTGATAAATGTTGAACTGGAAAGGTAGGATTTCATGAAGCTTTTGTCTCTAATCCTCCAAGTAGGGTAGTTGGTTTTGCTGCGAGTTAATTAGCATACATGTGGAAGCAGTTTATGGATGCGGTTTAATCTCAAACAAATGTGAAAATAAGCTCACATTGTTTTGTAGAATGATTTACATTCATTATCATCTACTTAAAAAAAAAACACACATGCTTTTAAAAAAATAATTATTCTTTCCAGAGAATTGGTGAATAAAGCATTTCCATATTTGTACTTTTGAAAATTATGTATTTCCAGACAAGGTCATATTTCCTCAAATTGAAATAAACTATAAGCTTTTGTCTCAATCTATGGTTTTCAAACTTTATCCAGATTTGAAGACATTACTGAATGGCATAGGATTCATGAAGCGAGTCAACAGATGTAATTGGCTGTCCACTCTTAGAAAACCAAACTTGCTTTATTTGATTCTAAAGCAGACATTTTGAAACTTTACTAAAGGAGATCTTTGTAACAGGCTCATAGTAGAAATAGCTTAATACTCATATTACTCTGACCATAAAATAACAAATCTGATATTTCAATATGGCTTGTAAAACTGACTCATTGTCTGTGGTCATGATTTTCAGTGGACATGATTTGACCAGAGATATTGTTGCACCATACCGTTACAATGATGAACAACATTATAAAGAATTTGAGTGCATAAGGGAATCTAACATCAAAATGAATATACTATAAACAGAGTTAGCTACTTCAAAATACTCTGAAATAATCTAATGGTATTGTCAAAAAAAAAAAGAAAAAGAAAAGAAAAGAAAGGGCACAGTGGCTCTTGACTATAATTCCAGCACTTTGAAAAGTCAAAGTGGGAGGATCACTAGATCCCAGGAGTTCAAGACTATTCTGGGCAAAATATTGAGACTTCATCTAACAAAAAAGTCAAAAAATTATCTGGACATGGTGGCCCATGCTTGTAGTCCTAACTACTTGGAGGCTAAGGAAGGTGGGTCCCTTTGGCCAGGAGTTTGAGGCTGCCATGAACCAGGATCATGCCACTGCATTCCAGGGTAGGTGACAAAGTGAGACCCCAATTCAAAAGAAAAAATATGGAGTCATCCCACTCCTGGTTTTCATAAATTATTATACTAAAAATCATGCCCAAACTCAAATAACCTACCAGTATGGTGACTGAGGCAAAGTTTACCCAGGAATATTCCTTTTGTTAAGTACTAGATTACCTTACATATGCTTCAAACATAAACCTTTATTCAATCAACAAATATTTAGGGTATTTATTGTGTGCTAGGCACAAGACTAAAGCCTTTGATGCGGTGGTGAAAAAAAAAGTGTTCCTGTTTTTCAGAGGTCTATAGTTTCATGGGGGAAATAGTTTTATAATAATGGAAACTAACAACTGTGGGATAAACTTTACAAAAAGGACATTATAGGGTAGTCTAATAATCTATTGAAGAGTCACCTAACTTTGCAGGGGAGATGGCAGGTGCATCAGGGATGATTTTTCAAGGCAACTAAATTGAGAGTAAATAGAATGAATAGATGGTCAACCAGGGAAGAGGGGTCGGGGGGAGTATTACAAAGAGATGCTTTCTGAGAATGGACAATACTCGCTGTGGCCGGAATTTCAAGTTTGAATGAGGGAGGTTGGTAACGCATGAGGCTGGAGAGGTACGTAGGGGTAGACCTAGCGGCATATTGAGGAATTTTGACTTTATCTTTTGCTTTAACAACTATTTGCCTATATCAAAGCCACTCTTCTGTGGTATTTGCTAAATGTTCATTGTATGCTGATCGGAGAATTTAGCACATATCTGAATGCTAAAATTACCCTCCCTCTGAATTAAAATTTTGGCAATGATGGCTCTATCTCAGAACCCATCTAAAGTGTTGATTATGGCAGATTCAAAACAAAGCACCCATTCTTTTTCAGTTTTAATATTGTTAGTTCCCACAATATAGGCCCATAGGAGTCCATTGGAGTAAGTTGCTGGAGTTCAAAGGCACAGTCATTGACCCAAATGTGTCATGTTTCGATAGAAAAATATATCAAATCGACACTAGTAATTCCATTTAAATTTTATTTTCCCTGGCAGGCAGCTAAGGCATGGCTGCCTTTTGTTGGGAGATATATAAGGATGGGCTCAGAACAGGCACATGAATTTAAATAAATATGATTTGTGTGGGGAAGGGGGAAATTTAGGCAGTACATATACCATTTATTTTATTTTGAAAACTTGGCTTACTGGATCCAGGGTTAATTTTTGCAGTCAGTTTTGGACCTTAAGTATGTTTTACTTGCCTGCCAAACATCTCCTCAGACTATCCTTTTTTACCCTATCATGAGAACACTGGGATATCACACAACATCATGCTCACAGAAGTGGAATAATGCAAGAAAATGACATTATATGCTAGTGATTGTTTTTTAGAGATTATGCTTCAAACTGTGTTATTATAAGTGGTCAGTTTGTGATTTTTAAGACTACTCTGATCCCTTGAAGCTCTTCTAAGTGAGATCAGTAAAAAAAGAGGAAAGTCTGCTTTTATTCAGACCTCATAGTCGTTCTTACAGTTGCACAAAAATAGTTGAGTTTTATGAAGACAGATTCCTACCAACAGATACATGTGGAATATGTTTCTTTCTGTGCTATCCGTCTCAAGCAGTGGAATGAGAACCCCTGAGAAGACTCACCTCAGCTGTCCTGGACTTTTAATCTCTGTATTCCTTTTAGGGTTGGAACTGTGTATTTCCGAAATTGTGCAGACACTAGAGATACCACTATTTGGGTGGCACCAACAAATAGGTTAAGATTTTTTGGAGTCAGTAGCCTCTCAATTCCCTGATTATTTGAGAGGAACATTTTTCAGACCCAAATATTATAATTGACTCATCTCTTTCTCTGTTATTTTCTTTCTGATGTTCTGTAAATTATTTTTATTAAAGAGGACTTCCTCAGAGAAAAATTTAGAAGTATAGCTCTGAGAACTAACTTTTTCTTGACTTTAAGAACACTTGAAATCAATAACAAATCTGTGGCAATTTTCTCATTTCTTACCTTGCTAAGTAGGAAGGGAACACCTGTTTCAAATTCAACAATAATTTGTATAATGAATTTTCATTTAATTTAGACTAGAGCATTAGTTGATTTCCCTTTTACCCCCTGAATGTGAAATTCCTTGGAACTTCCAAAGTGAGTTATTTTTATTGGTAAAAACTGGTGAGGGAAGTATTTTTGCCACAAGGCTATGAAAAGTAACTTGTATTTGTTTTCCTTTTCCTCATTTTTTACCACTATGGCACAATCAAAGATATATCTGAGATCAATGCTCTTGGAACCATACACCCAGAAAAATAAATTTTATGTATATATTTTTCTCATTGACCTTCATACAGCTAGAGAGTTTTGTTTGTTTGTTTGTTTTGTTTTGTTTTGTTTGAGTTGGAGTCTCACTCTGTCGCCCAGACTGGAGTGCAGTGGCAACTCCCGGCCACCGCAGCCTCGCCTGCTGGACTCTGGCGATCCTTCCGCCTCAGCCTTCCAAGTAGCCGGAACTACAGGCACGCGCTACCACGCCCGGCTGATTTTTTGATTTATTGTAGAGATGAGATCTTGCCGCCCAGGCGGGTCTCGAACCCGCGGGCTCAGACAATCCACTCACCTCAGCCTCCCAAAGGCACGGGATTACAGGCTGAGCCACCGAGCCCGGCGCTAGAGAGTTTTTTAACAACAAATTTAGTCATATCATTCACTGCTAAAATTCTTGAGTAGATAATATTTATTGCTTTCAAGAAAAAATTTCTAAATCATTATATGAAATTGTCTAATAAATAAATAAAATATTAATAATAAAAATATGTGAAGTATTATATAATAATTTATGTGAAGTAATTGCTATAAATACCTAAAATGAATGAGAATAAAATGATCTATATTCAAGAAAGACAAAGAAATAAGTCTATATTCAAGAAAGAAAGTCTATATTCTGGAAAGAAAGAAAAAGACCAATTGCACTTTGGCCCTCATAACAGGTAACCACTAGAGACAGTTTTAAGCCCATCCCGGTCTATCAGACAATTTTGCACCAGTAATGACACTTCCGAGTGTCAACTAATTATAGTCACTTCACTCCAGTGACCCTGCTTTTAAGAGTCAACGTAACAAGAGAATGCAGAATCTACACTTCCATGGGTAATGGTCATTCTAAAAAAGTTTGCCAGTCCCTGAGACCCATACTTCCTTAAACCCTGAATAGCTTTTGTTCAGAGAGATTGCATTTTATAAGAACCATTCCCCTTTGCTTGCCACGCAATAACTTAGGCTTTTGATTTTATACGTGGAGTGGCAGGCTCTTCTGTCAGCAGGACTAACTTATTCAATCCTCATGATGGTACTATGAAGTAGGAACATTACAGGTAAAAAATGGAGTTAAAGAAATATTCAGTAACTTGGCCCATATCACTCAAAAAATACATAGTGCAGGAGAATTTGAAACCAGATAATGTGGTTTCTGAGCCCATGCTCTTATCCACAAAATCTGACCCACTAGTATTGCCACTGAAAATCCTTCATAAAATAAATAAGACACCCTATCTCCAGTTCCTACACATCACTGCTAAATGAATCTTTCTAAGTTGTAGCTTTGACATTGGTTATTCTCTTCAGGAACCTGAAGGATCTATTTCCTACCAAATATGGTTCCCATTTATCAGCTTTCATCCCTTGACCCATTATCCTAAAGTTGTTGTCCATCACTTGCCATCAAGGGTTCAATATCCTCACAGACTTGAAGAATCTGCTTTTTCCTGTTGATGCATCATGATTTCTACTTGCTTGCCTTTCTTTACACTCCTCTGGGCACTGGTAAAGTCCTGTATCACATCTCAGCACGTTCTATCTATCAGGGTCCAGCATAGCTCTAGGAAGCCTTCACAGGAACTGGAAATAATCTTTCTTGCCTGATGTGCTAACTGCTTAGTTCTCCCGAAGTACCTCCTGCCTCCCGCCTTATGGTGCAATCCAGTTAAATGTGTGATTTCTTCTACTAAAGTATACATTATTTAAGTTAGAAATCCATGTCTTTTCCAGCATTCTATCATACCCAATGCTAGAGACTACTTCAAACACTATAGGTTGTCAATACATTTTTGTGTTCTACCCATTTATATTTGCATGTCATAAATAGAAGACCATAGGTCCCTTAAATTTTCTTTTAGTATTATGATTCTTTTAAGAGATATTCAGTCATTTATTTTAAATGAACAATTTCAGCATTCAATACAGATACAGATATGCACTGAAGAACATAAATGCCCATCAAATTTTAGTTTAGGACTTAATTTACATCTACTGATACATTTTTTGAAATATGTGAAAGGACGTACCCAAATTTTAACACATCCAGACTAAATTCTCTTATAATACGGTTAAAAATCACCTTCTATTGTAAATTTTAGTTTACTCATTTGCTTCTACTAGTCTATGTTTTTAAAAATTACATGCAGAGTAATATTTAAGTCTACTTATTTTAACTCTTGAGCACAATCTGAACTGTTCTGTCAAGAGCACTCAATCTGAGACCTGGCATTGAAACTTTTTCCTAAAATCAACATTAGAAATTAATTAAGATTATTAGAATTCTTATGGCCATAAATGAAAGTATAAGAAAACTATTAAATAAGACATTTGGATAAAGTAACTTAATTTCTCCAAAAGAAGTTTAAAGTAAGCATGCTGAAAACAAATCTTTCCTGATTGAATGGGTCTTTCATTCTGTCCCACCCCCTCCCCGGCCTCTGTCTGTCTCTCTACCTCTGTCTCTCTCTCACTCTCTAAAACGACCAGCTGCTGCTGCAGTCACTGCAGTCGCTGCAGTCGGAGGAACCCTGGAGGTGGTGGCTGTGCCTGTGGGGCTCGGTGCCCCGGGCTTCCCTGGGGCAGGAATTGCTGCCTCCTCTGTGACAGCCAAGATGATGTCTGCAACAGCCATGGCCAACGGGTTGGAGTTGCTGCGGGCAATCTGGTGGCTACTCTGAAGTGGTGGGTGCAGCCGGACCCTCCACATCATCCAACATCCTGTTGGGCTCCATGGGTTCCATCTTCGGGGCCTGGTTGGAGGATTCAAAAAGACACCTTTACCTATTCCAGCTGAACCCAGGACTGAAAGGGATCAGCCAAAAGAAAACGTACCCCAAGCTGAACCTCCAAAACCCCCACTCCAGTCAGAGAAATACGAAGAATAAAGACCATAGACCATGTGCACAAAAAGAAAATAAATAAAATGAAATAAATATATACACATATACACAAACATACATATGTATAATAATATATACAATAAATATATCATTTATTTATCTTAATCCTTAACCACACACACACTACACACACACATACACACACACACACACACACACACACACACATACATTTGTGTGTGGTTGCAAATTATTACGTCATATTCTTCAAAGCTCAAATGTTGAGAATCCACCCCAAGTCTGAATGAACCAAACTTAATTCTCAACCCAGCATGAACATATTATACATTCTGGCTTCTTGGATATAGAGTCAGAGAACAAACTCCACCTAGACTTCATCCACTCCCAACCACAGACCACCATCCACCTGTATTATCCTTTAAGGCCATTCAATACTCTGTGCTATTATCCTTCACCTCTATAAATGTTTCCTTCTCTGTTTCATGTCAATTCATTCAAGGAACATTTCCATTTTTCCATTTATTTTCCATAGAATACTACCCATGCAAGGTGTTTTATGTGCATGTGGCAGTTTTACTGAACATTGGAGAGAAACAGGCTTTGTATTGTAGCCATCCAAAGAAATTAAAACTAAGTAGTAAACATCTTGGTTAGTAAAAGAAGAAAAACTTTGTGCCACATTATATTTTTGAGCCATCACCTCTCTACTCCCCTTCCTCTACACCCCTCTTTGTTCAGCCTCTCATATTTGTATTCATTTATTCGTACAATAGTTACCTATCTTTCTGTCTTCTTGTCTCTTGTCATCACATTCCCTTAGTCACACTATCTTTCCAAACATTTATCAAAGAACAATCCTAAACCAAGAAGAACCAAACCAAGATAAACCAAAGAATTATCTCTCCCCAAAAGGAATCTTGGTGCCAACTGTCAAGATTATTTTCAATCTTGTAATCTCTGAACTCTCTTCAGTCACACTCCTGAACACATGTTATCTGGAGATGGTATTCTGGAATCTGTAAATTGAGCTGCAACTGAGCATGACATTTGGGTGTCAAGCGGGGTGGTATTGTCAGCCGGTGATGGTTGACTCTTGCCTACTTCTTTCCTCCAAAAGAGAAGAAATTTGTTCCTTTCATTGAGTTCTCATCTTGGCAATGCATGTTCTCCCTACTGTTGCTTTGAGGCAGATCTCTATTTTCTCTCTATTAATGGTTGTATCACCTCACTGCTACCTTTTGAATAAATCCCCAATCTGAATCTTTTCCAGGAAAGAAGAGCATCATTTGATTGGAATGAGACAAACAACTTACACTTTAAGAAAACAAAAAGCTAACTGCTTCTTTCACTTGCTTTCTCTATCAAGAATAGAAAATTATGATTTAAAAAAATCAGCAAGAGCTTGTTCTTACTGCATTTCATGCTATTTCTGAGTTTGTGAGCTCTCAGCAGTCTTCCATGGTGTCAACCCATTATATACCTTTAAAAAAAATACTGCCTCCATTAAACTTTAAGCTGTCAAGGATTACAACGAAAAGATGCAATTTTTTTCACTGCAGGAAAGGTCTGATTTAGTAACAAGCTATAAGCTAACAGAGCAGCAGAATCCACATATAATGTTTCATTGAAAGGAAAAAAAACATGCTGCTTTTTTGTGTGCTTCAACCTTGTTTTTTTTTTTCTTTATACATATATATATATGTATGTATTTTTTTTTTAAACCATGTGGTCCATTTAACTTTCAAATACAATAGATACTAGGAATCGTGTTCCTCTTACATTTGCAGCTACAAATCTCAGTGCACAGGCACATGCAGGCTTGCAATTGATTTACATCCTTTCTGTATTGGAAGGGGCACCATTGAGAAAAATTGTTAGTCCACACTGCTGTCTAGCTTACATGTTTAATATTGATTCAATTAGTCATTTAATTCCAAACACCCTTATTATCTATTTGTTTGAAAAAGCTATTTACTTTCACCACAATGCATACATTAAAGCAAGTCACTGAGTAGAAAGCCAGGCTTGTGGCCTGGTGTTTCTTGGTGCAGAAATGATATCCTCCTCCCCCACGTTAGCGCCAGCATCACAATGTCAAACATTCTGCACACATTCCCCAAGGAATCTGCAAGGCTAATTAGGGTGAGTTTCACCATAAAGAATACAGTTGTTAAAACAGCTTCTGTACACACTAGAGTAATGAGCATTCTTTACACACGCTGTGATTTGTTACTGCAATTTGCAGTCATATATCTCTTAGGAAATAACTCATATATTGTTATTTATTGCATGTATGATTATTAATGATATATTAACAACTGTTGAAAGCAACTTATTTCACCTCAATAACTCATGTACTTAACTCAATGTTTAAAGAGCCAAGAAGGCATCAATTGTTCCAGAAAACTATGCATTTTTCTTTCTTTCTTTCTTTTCTCCCTCTGAGATAGCAAATAAAATGTCCAAAATCTTATAAATAAGAAAAATGTGATTTAACTTTTCTTAAGAATGATTTTGTTATTATGGTTACAGGAGAGTATTTTTTTTAAAGCAGAGCCATTTACAATTATTTGAATCTTTCATAAATTCAGGCAGTCCCTATAATCCAATGACTATTTTTTAAAAATTAAATGCTGTGAGTCAATTAATATTAGTGATTTGAGTAGGGCCAGTATCATGTACAAAGCTAATTTTTAAATGAATGTTACAAGAAGAAATATGTTGCTGCTAGTCAAACTAAATCCAAATATAGAGTTGCCTAAATACTTCAAAATGCTGTTTTGGTAATTTATCTTGTATTAACTATACAAGAGAGGTTAAGCTACTGACTTAAATATTATGTGTGAGACATCACACCATTCGGCATTGATGAAAACTGAACTCCTTACAGCCTCACCTTCAGCACTGACAGATTTTTACCAATTAACTACTACCCACATGTCTTCTGATAATTGGAACAGAGAAACAAGAGAGCGTTTGCTTCAGAAATTAGAAATATAGCATTAGATAGAAACTTTCATGAATCTTTGAGCCAGAATGGGGGATAATTTCAGGGTCTAAAGCCCTGTTTCGGCTTACCTGAAATCATGGGTGCTGAGTGCCTGCATCCTTGCAGGGATCTTTTCCAAAGATATAAATTGCATTACAAGTGTGGCATAGTTCCAGAGAGACAAAAGATTCTGCCTTCTGAAATATTCAGAGATCTGAAGAAAGCACTGTGCTGTACTATAGGAGCTTCACTACCATACATTTGGATCTCGTCGTAGATATACACAATATTAGAAGCAAATGAATGATTAATTCAGCTCTTATGATCAGAATGATTGTTGACATAAAGTGATGTTATCCAATAAGACAACAACTTACATTGCTAATTACTTAAGTTTATAAGATCATTTCTGACAAGTGTTCATTTCATGACTTTGGGGGCTCTCTTGTGAAATAGAGTTTTACAGTGACTATTGTCAGAGCAGTTGGGAAAGCTGATAGTAAGTACTATCTTCTTTGAAATACTATCCATTGCAGTTTTGTTGTTGTTGTTGTTGTTATTGTTGTGTGTTGTGTATATTTTCAAGTAGATTGCATTAAAAAGTGAACTGAGGGCATTTCATTCTCAAAAGAAGAATATGATGCCATTTGTCAAATGCTAGAGGGCTGAGGCAGAAAACGGAATAACAATAAACAGGCAAAGAAGCAAACAAATAAGCAAGTGATGTGGTAGGTCTCTGGAGCAGTTTTTCTAGAAAGACTGAAGGGACAGGACTTGAAGGAAAGCAACACATCTGCATATCTAAGGAGAATGATAACAACATCAGATGAAACAAGTGAATATCAGGATTGAAAAGGCTGCAGAAGTTTGCAAGCAGATGTCAAAAAGCATACAAGAAAATGTCAAGAAAAGTATAACAAGCAGCTAAAACTGGTTGCAGAGATTAGGGTGCTAAATATATGCATGATGAGCACAGTACTCAATGGTTTGCAGACCCGAGAGCTGCTTCACAAGCAAGATGGGGAAAAAAGAACTTCATAAATAATTTCTGCAGATAAAACTGGGGTCACATGTAAACAGAGGCCAAAAGCAAATAAAAATCTGCTAGAACTTGCTTTCAGATCCCCTGAGCCCAGCTACTCTACTAGATAATGAGAGAATTACTTTTTATTAAATAGAAATTATACACTAAGTCTAGAAGGGGACTGTAGAGGTGTCCAAAGGTGATTAATTATTGTCTCTAACTTTCAGAAGCTTGCTGTAATACATATTACAAATAGGAATCAGAATTTCAGATTGCAGAATTGTATATGTCATCACTGCAAAAACCATAGAGTTAAGTTTCCTGAACCCAACCAAAGGAATCCTTGATTAAAGTAATTTTCGACATGCCTCAGTTCTCATTCAAAAAAAAAAAAATCACAAGTTTAGTCTTATGAGATATGAGTAATTTATAGATAATAAGTTTCCTGATTTACCAGGTAAAATCAATAGGCAAACTACCATGGTGACATTTACTGCTGGCTTAATTTGTAGCTTAAACTCTTTTCCTTATTGGAAACCAAATGACAGGACAGAGTCCTTCTCGCTTGAGATCACAGCCAAAGGAGTTCATCACTCCACAATGATGTGTTACTTTATCAAGACATATGTCTAAACTCAGCGAGATTAGTAAAATACTATTTATGAAAAAAATCTACAGGGTGCTGGCCACACCAGCTCTGCATCTTGGTTTCTCTTTCAAGGACAAACTATATCTGAAGACATCAGAAACTCCTTAACAAAATAGTCTTCGAGACTTTTCTTCTAAGTTTCTATTGTGCAAATCTCTCCCACAGACATGTTGTTCTTTCTCTCCACAACTGGAGCAAAATAAATTCTCAATAAATATGTGTTGAAATGAATTTTTTGTCTATTTATATTCTGTGGGTCTTTCCTTTTCAAATGTTGTCCTTGCTGCTAGCTTTCTCAGCTCCTTAACTAGTTAGGAAAATTTGGTCACAACCAGACATTTCTAAAAAAATCCCTTTTCTCAATTGTCTTTTTCAGTTTTTCAAGACGGTATGTCACTTTCTTGTCATTAAAGCATCACTCGTGTCATCAGTAGGATGGCGGTCATCCAGCCATCACTTTCCGTCTGAGCCTGGCTTACCTATGGCATTGCCTTTTGCATTTTCTTCATGCAGATCAGAGCCCCATGAGAAGTATAATTTGTATAAGGTTAGAAAGAGATCTTTCTCTGCTCAGTAACTTGTAACTCCTGTCACTTAATGGATTTGAATGAATTGAAAAAAAAATTTTATCAGTGAAAATATAAAAGATAAATAGAAAGATTAAAATATAGGTAGATATGAAGATATATAGGTACAAACACATGAAGTGTTAACAGTAAAAAAACTGGGCTTTCTAGCCATTTTGCTGCATTGTGGCCAATCAAATGTGAGAGAAAACTGAACCAATTGAAATTGCTATATGCTTTACCCAGGGTGAGAACAACCCCAGAAATTCCTTTTATTTTATTCTAATACCCACCTCACCAAGAATGTAATTTAAAAATTTTTTTTTTTTATTTTAAAGGTGTGGGGAGCTGGATGTGGTGGCTCAAGCCTGTAATCCCAGCACTTTGGGAGGACGAGATAAGAGGATTTCCTGAGACCTGGGGTTTGAGACCAGCCTGGACAAGTTGGGGAGTCCTCATCTCTACTATAAATCAAAAAAATTAGCTGAGCATGGTGGCTGGCACCTGCAGTTCCAGCTACTTGGAAGACTGAGGCAGAAGGATTGCCTGAGCCCAGCAGGTCAAGGCTGTAGTGACCATGAACGTGCCACTGCACTCCAACCTGGGTGACAGAGTGAGACTCCAACTCAGAAAAAAAAAGGTGTGGGGTACAATTCAGGTTAGGTATACAAATGTTCATTATGCAGGCACCTTTGTTGATGAGGTGTGCCTTCCTCTCCCCTGGCAGTTTCCCACTACTGCTAATACCTTTCTTATAGTATTATGACAATTGTTCAAGTTTCGCTTATGAGTGAGAACATGTGGTACTCAGTTCCTATTTCTGTAATAGATCACTCAGTATTATATACTCAAAGTCCATCCAAATTGCTGTGAAGTTCATAATTTTATTCTTCTTTATGGCTGTGTAATATTCCATCATGTATATGTACCACATTTTTTTTTAATCCAGTCTTCTCTCAGTGAGCAGCACAGTTTGTCCCATGTTTTTGCTATTGTGAATAATGTTGCAATAAACATACACATGTGTAGGCATCTTTTTCATGGAGTGATTTGAGTTCTTCCGGTATATTCTCAGCAAGGGAATGGCAGGGTTGTATGGAAGGTTGATTTTAGGAATCACCACGCTGTTTTCCACAGAGATTGTGCTAGTTTACATTCCCACCAACAGTGTAGAAGTGTTCCCTTTTCCCTTCATCCTCTCCAGCATTTGTTGTTTTTTGAGATATTGATGATGGCCATCCTGACTGGATGTGTAGTTTTAATTTGCATTTCTTTTATATCTAGTGAGACTGGGCATTTTTTCTTGTATCTGTTGGTTGCTCATATGTCTTAAGAATGTACATGGAAAGAAAAAAGAGGTTCCAGAAGCAAAGAGGAAAAAGAGAAAGTTAACAGAAACTGACTCATTCGAGCCACATTCTCTCTCAGACCAGAAGTCTGGTTACTGCAAGGCAATACCTCAAAAACTCACTGCTCTGAGTATCTAAAAGCTTTTTTATGCAGTTCCAAGGGTCACTTGATCAATATTGCCTTTTCTATATTTTTACATTTAATTTATTTGATAAAAATAATACACATGCACAATATAAAGAGCAACTTGGATCCACACATTGAAATAAGAGCCTTGCTAGACTCTGGTGTGGCCATGTGCTCTTTGAGCTATGACTGTCGCCATGTTTCCTGGCTTTGGCCCCCTCTCCCCCCCTTAGGGAGGCGAATCTTCTCTCTCCCTTCTCTTTCTCTCTCTAATTTACTTTTAAGTAAATTTTTCTTTCTTTGCCAAAAAAAAAAAGAAAATAAGAGTCTCATTTCATTCCTACCTAGACTCTATCCTGACTTAACAACACCTGCCTTCTCTGACTATAGAAGAAAGTAAAGGAAGAGGAAAAGAGTACACACTAGGTTTTACATTAAGATATAGCTCTTCCTAAGAAAGAATGGTTCATGACCTCAAATGCCATAGACTTTTACCATCTGAAATTCTGTTTTTAGTAGCAATTCTTTTGCCTTTTGTTTATATCACTGTACATCATCTTCCCTGTAGTTTCTCTTACCACACAACTATAATAAACAATTCTATATGAATAATTCTTAAATCTGCATTTCCAGATTCTAAACTTTTTTCTCAACTCCAGATCTAGTTTTCTAACTCAGATATCCTGCCAGGGATGTGAACCCAGTATACCAATTCATAATAATTTGTATTGTTACCAAAGACAAAATATTTATAAAATTAAGTATATTTTTAAATATATCAAAGTGATAATTGATATAAAGGAAAATCAAGCAGGGAAAGGGAACATGGAGCAATAGCTGTTGAAGAATTTCTTTTTTGATTATTTATTGCTTCCCTTCTACTTCAATTCCTCACTTCTGCAACTTGACCTTCTGAAATATTGCCCATTTTCCAGCATCTTTATCATGAAATCAACTCTCTGGAAACATCAATTTCATTGTCATTACTTTTTTTTTTTTAACATAGCTTAATAAAATTTCTTTTTAATTTTTTAATTTTTAATTTTAGTTTCAGGAAGTACCCATTCATGTTCATTACATGGGCATATTGTGTAGTGGTGGGGATTGGGTCTCAGGAGGCCCATTCCCCAGATAGGGAATACCATATCCCATAGGCAGTTTCTGACCCCTATCCGCCATTGGTGTACCTGGTGTCTAATATTTCCATCTTTGTGATCATTTAGCTCCCAAGTATGAGTGAAAACTGCTCTTAAAATTCTCCAGAGCCTCCCAGAATAAAGTACAGCTTGCTATGTGTGTTCACAGAAATTCTCTAAACATATTCTCTAATCTATTTACAACATCAATTTGGGTGCATAATTCACTGAGCACATACTAGGTATCAGGGTTTATGTTATCTACTGGAGAAATAAAACTTTCAGGATATTGTCTCTATTCTCAACGAGCACAGAATCTTGTAGAAAAAAGACTCAATAGTAAACAATAAATAACCCAAGCCTACCACCCTTGATCTTTAATTTTAAACTTTATTTATAGTGCTTTCCTGCTTCAAAATGACCTTCCATGCTTTAACCTACTCAAATCTTAGCCATCCCTCAGAGCTCATTTATAGACATTTCCATCTCCCTTTCTGCAAGGACATGTCAAATAATTTTTTAGGACTCCTATAGAATGAGTCACTATACAGCTGATTTTGACACTTGTGCCAACATTAAAATTTGCCTACTAACAAAACTACTTTAATTACTTCTGTCCTAACAGATACTAGTTTTATTCCAAAAGAAAATGTGCCTAGCTAAAGAATTACATTTTCCAACTTGTCAGATTGTTGTGACCAAAGAAAAGCAAGCACAAGGACTAAGTGGGGCTCTCAGGAAGTTCCTTAAAAGGACTTGACTTAGGTGACCATTGCTTGGTTTTGCCCTTTTCTCAATTCCTCTTTCTTCTTACCTAGAATATGACATGTAGGCTGGATACCCAATAGACATGTCGGAGAACAAAATGACCTTGAGTGTGAAAACCATGCCCCAACCATGAAGGAGAAAAACTAAAGGTCCTGGGTCTGATCTTGTGGAACTGCCATGTCAATACTTGAGGAAAACCCATGAATTTCTTTTTCATGAAAGAGAAAAAAATGCTCATTAGTCTAATCCACTGAGGTTTTGTTGAGGTGAAAAAGAGGAGATTTCCTATTTCCCTTATCCAAGCACAATTCCTAACAGATTTAGCACTATTTGGCCTCTAATCCAGTCATTAATGAAACATTTGTTGTTCACCAGACATTTGTTATGCACCAGACAATTTGTTCCCTATTTATCATAAAAAAGCCAAATGAGGAATGGTCTTTGCTTTCCAGGAGCCCTAAAATGTAGTAGGAAAGATAAACAAGAAAAAAAAAGAATACAATTCAATGAACTCAAGTCCTGTAGTAAAGGCAACTATTAAGTGTTCTCATTGGAAAAGCATCGAAGAGAACCTCCCAGAGGAAGCGACCCCCAAACCCAACTCCAAAGACATCCAGAGTTAGCCTGCAAAAGGAACAAAAAGGAATATGGGATATGGGGCTGAATGAGTGGCCAAAAGACATGTTATGAAATGTTAATACCCTGCTCAGAAATTGAGGGCTTCATCTAAAGACTTGGAAGAAATTGAAGCATTTTCAACAGGAGGAACTATACCAGACTTATATTTAACACACATCCATCTAGGAATTATTTGGAGACAATTTTGAAAAGAGGAAGACTACCTATAAGGCTGTTGGAGAAACCAGACTACAAAAAAAGCAGTCCTGGTAGAGAAAAAATGTTCTATTGAAAAGTTATTTGAGAATGACAATTGGGAAGTATAACTGACAGTAATTCATTATAGGGGACGACAGGGTAGTGGGTGAACTTGGGTATGATTCAAGATTCTTGTTTCTGAGAGAATGAGGAAAACACCAACTGGGAGAGGAAAGGCAGGAGGAGGAGTATGTTTACTGAAGGTTGTGAAAAAATGATAAATTCAGTTTTGCACATGATGATCTTAAGTGTCATAAGATAGCCAAGTGGATATTTATTGTGGTGGTTATATATAATAACTGAGGTCAGGATAAATAGACTGAATTTTAATCATCAATGTCTTTGTAAAGAAATTCAGGAATAAACTTCTGGGGAACACCACCTTTTAACAGACAAGCAAAGGACACAAAGCGTTATGAAGAAGATTGAGAATGTCTAAAGAGAAAGGAAATCAAGAGAGAATGGCATATTGAATGCTAAAAAAGGAAGTTTCAAAATGTGGAACGAGGTCAAGGTTAAATGTTGCAGATCAGTTGAATGTTGCCATGCTTAAGTTTTCAAGAGAACTTTGAAAAGCATATGATTTGGCTGCAAATTCAGGTAGAGTTGGTTCACCCAAATTGAAGTGAGTTGAATGACAAATGAGAATAAATATATTATAGTGCAATTATTCCCTTGTGTAGCATATCTTGTATGCCCAGCAAAGCTATACATTTCTTGGAGTTTTTACGTCTTTCCTCTCCAACTTATGTCCCATTTTACATATGTACATATGTTTATTTGTATGTATAGGTATATATCTATTGTTTGCCTATGTATGGTATATATCTATTATTTGTCTATGTATGTATTATGTACTGAATACATAGCATGTACATATGTGTGCACATAATGTGTAAATATATTATGCATATTTGTACGTTTTAATAAATATGTGTACATGAATTATTCTGTATAAATAATAGTGGCTGCAAAATACCAGTGACTAAAATTGACCTGGTAAATAGACAAATGAAGTCCCCTGGGTCTCCAAGCTTACTTTGGCAGCAGTGACATTTTTTTCTTCTCTTTTTACTCCTATATCTCCTAAGCAATATCCTACCCTGTTTTTCCCATAGTCTTTTGTGTAAGCCAAGTGTGTAGCCTGATGTTTCCCTTTGCTCCTAAACCTTCATTTTCCTTGTTCATATCTACATTTCTTTCCCTCCTCAGCTCGGTGCCTGAGCAGCCTGCCTTCAGCAGCTGGCATTTATAGAGTCGTAAGTTTCCATAACTTCTGCAGGAGCTCTGCATGCATGAACATGCCAAATCAAGCCCTCAAGCTATTCTGCAAATAATTTCTACAGTAAATTTCATTTGTAATGACCTGAAGTTGAGTTTGTATCCTTTAGGAAAAGCTATATCTTCTTGCAGAGAGCTCACAAGCTCTCTCCTTGCAATGCTAAACCCAAATTTTACTAGTATAATTAGTATACATATGGAATTTATGACTCAAAAAGTATAACTGATTAAAACAAACTGAATCATTTTAAGCAGCATTAAAGCACAAACATATTTTTGTTGAGACAAACTCTTTTTCTTCTGACAGTGTCTTTGGGCTTAGGGTTCCCTATAACCCCAGTATGGCGTGTTTGGAGTGTCTATTATCTGTTTTGGCATTTCACACATGGAACACCTGCATGAGAGAGGTTCCTTGACTCTACACACAGCTTGCAGGATGAGAATTTATTATTGAATGAGTCTTACTCATGCTGTTTAAATGAGAGGAGGAGTGCCACTAATAGCTTCTTCAGTTTAGTAACTGGAATATTTTATAGTTTCATCTAACTTTTATTTCCCCCCATCTGTTTAAGTGACTGTATTCCCTCTCAGGCTGAACATTTCAAGGCTATTTACTAACACTATGTCAAAAGGTCTTGGGGCACATTTTTTCTTCCCCATCCCCCATGACAGTCTTTGTTCTTCTTGTAGCCCTGTTATAAACCTTTCCTTTTCCCCTGATATTTTCCAGTCTTATAACAGTTCCTAAAAACTAAATAAAGTCACAGAAAGAGGAAGAAGAGTTGGAGGAATGAGGATTAAAGTGGAGAGTGGAAAAGTAACCATTTTGCAAGTAGGCATAGTTTAAGTTGCCACAGGCACTGTTTTATGAACCATTGAATCAATACAAGTCCTCTAAGTTTGAATTTTCTAAATCCCTCCCCACTGGTCTCCCAAAGATCGGCCAATCATCCACTTGCTCCATTCTCTACACTGTATACTCTTCACTCTTGAATCACTGGGTTCAGGGCGCCTTTTGTTTTTAGAAAAGCAGAAAGCTAAAAATATGGTTAAATTGTTTTTGCTTCCTTATATGCTTCCAAGGAAGGATAAAGTAGGAGTATATTCTTTCTTCACTTTTGCAGGCAATTCTAATTCCTCTTTCCCCAGTGAAGGGGGATTTTCACTAGAAGTACATGGTATGATGGTATTGAGATGTTCACTCCTTAACTTTGACTCCACCATGGGGAAGAAGTGTCGGAAAGGCTGGGAGGGGCAGGGAAGAAGGGAAGAAACTTGATTTGTAACATTTGCCACTTTCCACAGTGTAATATTTTCACAGTGGTAAACTTCAATCCAGCAAGATTTTATGAACTGGCAGTTGGAGCTGGTAAACTGTTAGCCTTTCTTGAAGACCACTGCAAAAGGATGTCAAATAAAAACCTTCAAGGAGGGGCAATACATCCCTTTGACTTTCTGCCTTACTAATTACTTGATTACTTGCATCACTGAAAGACCTGCCCTTGTAGCTTTCTCTGGACCTGTGCTAGGCAAACTTCCAAAGTGGGTGTGATTTACCCTCAGGGCCTTTTGCTTTATCTTTCAATGTCCCTGCCTTTTCATCACATTGCTGTTCCCAGCACCTTGCTAGTGTCCTGTGATTTAGCAATCCTACAAAACACTCTTTAAAATCACTTGTCCCGCTTGCATTCTGTCACTGATCTAATAACTTAAGTGATTCGATGAACTCACAAATGAGCTAATGGGCACTAAGTGTCAATGGAGATAACAGCTCGATTCTGTGTTTCATCTTGTATTATCTACAGTATTAAGAGTGATGGTCTGAAAAGAAATTCCTAGTCCTGAATAATGACTCCCTAGCTCTCTCAGACACTAGGAAAACAACAGAGCTTTTAGGTGTCATGCTGATGCTCAAATACTACAAGAACATTTACCCCAAGTTTCTTCAAAACCAGCTCCTGGTGGGTGGAGGAGGTCATTTTGGTGGGTTTATCTTACGTGGCATTTCTCTCTGACTTTTCAGAGGCAGTTCATTCACAATTCTTCTAAATTCTTGACCAGAACCAAGTCCTGTGTCTCTTTACTCCTTGAAATTTGCACTTTCCTCCATGTCCATGACTCCCGATTTTCTTCCTATTTGAAAGTTCTTTTTTTTTTTTTTGAGTCGAAGTCTCACTCTGTCGCCCAGACTGGAGTGCAGTGTCCGCTCCCAATCACCGCAGCCTCGACCTGCTGGGCTCCGGCAATCCTTCCACCTCAGCCTTCCAAGTAGCCCGAACTACAGGCGCACGCTACCACACCCGGCTAATTTTTTGATTTATTGTAGATGAGGTCTCGCCAAGTTGCTTGGGTGGGTCTCGAACCTGCAGGCACAGGCAATCCTCTCGCCTCGGCCTCCCAAAGTGCCGGGATTACAGGCTGAGCCACCCATCTCGGCCTGAGAGTCCTTTCTTATTTGAGACTTTGATCAAAATTTAGCTCTCTCAAGTACAGTTTCCAAAATTCTGCCCCACTATATCTCACCTTCACTCTGATCTCATTAAGACTATACATAGATTTTTATATATTACCTGTTTATCTTGCTAGCTAGATGATCTGTGTCAAGTTACCTCGGGATTCTATGACTTAGTTTCATCATCTGTAAAATGGGAATAACAGCAATATGTACTCCATAGAGTTATTGTGGGGATTATGTGAGTTAAAACGTGAAATGCGTGTAAAAGAGCAATGCACACGTAGTTACTTTATCATTAAATTCAGCTTTTAGTAGTAGTCCTGTGATATTTTATTGCTCATCAAACTTTTAGCTCTTAAAATCAAATTGACCAGCTGGGTATGGTGACTCAAGCCCACAGTCCCAGCATATTGGGAGTTGATGACACAGGACTGCCTGAGGTTTGCCTGAGTCCAGAGATTCAAGACCAGCCTGGGCAATTGGCGAAACTTCATCTCTGCAATAAATCAAGAAATTAGCCAGGCATGGTGTTGCATGACTGTGGTTCCAACTACTTGGAAGGCTGAGGCTGAAGGATTACCTGAGCCCAACAGGTTGAGGCTGTGGTGCAGCAGAGTGAGATTCCAACTAAAAAATAAACAAACAAACAGATAAATAAAAACAAAAGACCGTGTTTTAACCATCTTTGTATCCTGAGTCTTTCTCTTAATACTTGGCATTTAGTATAGGCTTAATACATATTTATTGACTAGCATATAATATCAGGTAATTTTTTTAGTTATATTGTATGCATATGTTTAATTTTCCAAACTAAATTGTTAATTTTTCTAGGAAAGAGATATACCCTGTACTTTTTAAAAATATATCCCTCAAAGAACTTAATGAAATATTTTTTAAAAAGGTACTCAGAAATAACATTATTGAATGAATCAAGCGTGAAATAGCATTGACCCTGGACCTAAATTGATTGTGTTCTCATATTGCTTTTTTCTTTTTCTGCATTATCAGTTATAGCATTCAGGATACCAACTGCCAAAACAGGAACTCTATTTGATTTATGCATTTAATTGTATCGAATAGGCTTTTAGCACTCAGTGAATAATAATATCTACAATAATAAAGATAATAATGAAATAAACTGGCTAAACAAGAATTACACACAGACCAGTCATTCTACTGAAACTGAAGAAATAAAGCAAGACTACTGTTTAGAGATGGAAAGTCACTTTTCGATTAAGCCAAGGATAGTTTTTAGTGGTTGCAAACAAATAAAAATAAATAAGATAAAGAAGAAAACCTAAAACTCCAAGTTCTCCATATTCAGCTAATACTTGAAATAAACACTATAAGGCATCTAGCCCAGCTAGATGGCTATAATTAAAGCAATCCTCAACAGTATTAAAGTTGAATTAAAGGCTTGGTCTTAGGGAGATAATAATCTTTATATTGGATTTCAAAAGACTTAAAATTCCTATCAATTCATGCTATATTCCTGTAGATTACTGATATGTTTAATACAAGAAGAAACAGAATCAAGCTGTTATCTCCATTGGCACTTAGTGCCCATCAACTCATTTATGAGTTAATACCTGTTTTAACCATGCCAGTTATTTACAGAAATATAACAGAAAGAAAGAAAGAAAAGGGACTGAAGACAATGAAAGAGTTATGAGTCAAAAGCAACAAATATAAAAGGTTGTTAACTTGAACTTAATGTTTTTTCCACAATAAAAAACAATGAGGGAGGCCTTGGTATCACAGTTCCATTCTTCCTTCAATAAATCTATTTATTCATTTTATAGGCATTCACTAATGTATTATTGTGCTGAGTACTGGGCTAAATGCTCACAGATCACAAATACTTTGAGACGTATATGTTGAGGCATTATTTAATGCTATGAACAGATCAAGACTGAAATATACTTAGGTTCTATGTCAAATTAAGCTTTCCTGTGAGTCAAAGTGCTATAATTAACATTAAAGCTAATGGATTCCCACTGTATGCCAGATCCTTTCTAAAGCCTCCCCAGAACTCTATAAAGTACTCTTCCTTTCTTGCAGATGAGAAAACTGAGGCCCAGAGAGATTAAGCAAATTGCACAGTCACGCAGCTGGTATGTGGCAGAGCTGGGATCTGAACCCAGTAATATGCTTCCAGAGTCCACTGGCTTCACCATTGCAGGGCACTGTCTTTCAATAATAGTGTGAATGACTCTATTTGAGTGTTTATCATATATTGTTTGCTATAAACTCAATTTGTTACTTATATTCACAGTCTATGTAGGCATGGATGAAAAACTCAGAGAGGAAAAGACACTTCTTCAATAGTATGTAGCTAGTGAGTGATGAATTCAAGATTTAACCCAGCATGCAATATACCCATGTAACAAACTTGCCCATGTACCCCAGGATCTAAAATATATATATAATTATTATTATTATTAAAGATACACACACACACACACACACACACACACAAAAGATTTAACCTAGGAAATCTATCTGGTTCCAATGCTGCCTTCACCTGAGATTGTTTTCATTCTTGTAAGAACAAGGCATATCACCACACAAACGTTTTACATCAGGCATCAGTGGGAATCATTCAGATATTTTGTCTAACCCCAAACAGAAAAAACTCTATGGAGTTACTTAAATAGGGCAGAAGTCACAGCTGAACTTATGAGAAATTGTTAAAATTGAAGCACCTTGGTTTACCAAGTCCCTTTCCATTGTATACATAATTCATGACTAAATAGCAACAGTAATAATAATCAGAAGATCAGCATGGGCTCAGGCATCAGGTGACCCTGATAGTGGAAGGGAGCAGAGTCTTCTCCATTATGGCCTAAAGAAAACTGTTTTGTTTTGTTTGTCATATTTTCATAAAAATTTCAAGAAAGAGATACACATCATGAAGGAGAAGAGCAAAGGCATTAAAAAAAATTAAATGCAAGTCAAAAACTAAAAATAGAATGGAAATTGAGAGAAAAAACACTTAAAGACACATTAAAAGGAACAAAAAGGATAAAGACGACAGGAAACATAATCATGGGAGCCTTACTTAAATGGTGAATAATTAAGTGGGATAAAATAAATGTTTAGAATACAATAAGAGATAAATTATATTCATATAATATGTGAGTATATGGATGTGCATTTCCATATATAGCTCATTTCCGAAGAAAAGAACACAAAGCTTCTGAAAGAGGTTTTGAAACGCTGAAATAATAAAGAACTGAATTTGCATGCTATAATGATAAATTCTGTCTTAAGAAAAAAAAATGATATGGATCAACCAGCACCTTGCATATGCTGGAGCAGTTACTTGACTTGAAGTATAAAAGAAATAATCCAGGTTGTGGGTGATGGATCCCATCTACAATCCCAGCTTTTTGGGAGGCCAAAACAGGAGGATCACTTGAGCCCAGGATTTTGAGACCAGCCTGGGCAAAATAACAAGACCTTGTCTCGAGGCTGAGGTGAGTGGATTGCCTGGTTCGAGACCCGACTGGGCAGCGAGACTTCATCTCTACAATAAATCAAAAAATCAGCCAGGTGTGGTAGTGCATGCCTGTAATTCCGGCTACTCGGAAGGCTGAGGCGGAAGGATCGCCGGAGCCCAGCAGGTCGAGGCTGCGGTGGCTGGGAGCGGCCACTGCACTCCAGTCTGGGCGACTGAGTGAGACTCCAACTCAAAAAAAAAAAAAAACAAAAAAACAAGACCTTGTCTCTACAAAATCAGAAAAATCAAAAACTTAGCCAGGCATGGTGGCATGTGCCCTGCAGTCCCAGCTACTCTGGAGGCTGACACAGGAGGATTGCTTGAGTCCAGGAGTTAGAGGCTGCAGTGAGAGGTGATCATGTCACCGCACTCCAGCCTGGATGACAGACTGAGATCCTAACTCAGAAAATAAAAAAGACATAATTCTATGACTGTCTTCCCGAGGCCTGACACTTTCGCCTCACTCTCACGTGTGGGCCTTGGGAGGAGACTTGTACATGTTTGCAGTAAGACCTCATGTGACCTGAAACAGCGAGTGCTGACAAGATATGGCCAGGTCACCAACATTGTGCTACAGTTGACTTTTTATCATTTGAAACTTAGTATAAGACATTTTCTCATTCTAAATAAATATTCAGTTTCACAAGGAAAAAACTAATCGCAGACAATATATTAAAAAAAAAAAAACGTATGCCGGGCTCGGTGGCTCAGCCTGTAATCCCGCGCTTTGGGAGGCTGAGGTGAGTGGATTGCCTAAGCCCGAGAGATCGAGACCACCTGGGCAACTCGGCGAGACCTCATCTCTACAATAAATCAAAAAATCAGCCGGGCGTGGTAGCACATGCCTGTAATTCCGGCTACTTGGCAGGCCGAGGCGAAAGGATCGCCGGAGCCCGGCAGGTCGAGGCTGCGGTGGCCGGGAGCGGCCACTGCCCTCCAGTCTGGGCGACAGTGAGACTCCAACTCAAAAAGAAAAAAAACTTATGAGAGAAAAAAATAGTGGATTGTCGAGAGTAAGAAAAAAGTGCCAAAATCTTTTACTCCCCAACAAATTATCTTTTAATAATTAAGGCCACAGGCAGACATTTTGTGGAAGCCAGGATGTACGGTCTCCATGAGTCCTTTAGAGAACTATGTAATCACAAAATCTACCTGACAGAGATGAATCAAAATAAAGAACAGGAATAGAAAACTTGACATAGAATATAATGTTGATGAACAGTGATTTAATTTATATGAAAGAACTAATAATAAAGAAATGTGGATATTAATATTATTATTACCTGTCAGTTGTATAATGATATAAAAAGAAAACTGGGAAGGGAGTGAGAGAAAGCGACACAGATGAAGTAAATGTACCATCATTTTCCAGGTGAGAACTCATTATGATACTGTCTAATTCTGCCAAATCAACTTTACAGATAAATTTATAAATAACCATAATATCAAATAAAATACTAATATAATATGTATTTAAAGGTGTGAGAAACAAGTGTTACTAAGCACACATAGTAAATAAGTGAACTAATTTCTCATCTTTTGGTGTTGAGATTCAATAGTTTTCTGAAATTAGTAAATGAAGAAACAGTTTTAATATATTTAAACTTACAAGAATAACTTAAAAGTCAATAAGAATTCCAAATAATCACAAGAAAAAAATACAAAAAGAAGAAAACAATCAAATACAAACCATTCAGCTAAAGATTAAAATCAAAAAATTAAAAAATATAAATAAGATTATAATTCTAAAATCAATCATATTTATTACATTAAGAAATATGTGATGTAAATTCTTACATTAATAGAACAGATAAAAGTAAATAGAATAAAATAAGCTGTTAGGAATAAAAGATTATCTAATTTGATCAGCAATAAAACTCAATTTTAAAGTGAATTTAAGTGAACTTTTAAAATAATAAAAAAAGAATAGGCAAAGGCATAGAGGAAAATGCTAACAAAAAAGAAAGCAAAATTTGTGATATTGGTATTAGAGTTGAAATCAAGGAAGAAAAGGATACCAAAGGAGTTAAAACTGTGACTTTAATACTTTATAATGTGGAAAGATACAACACACTCCAGAGATATGCCAAACTCAAAATGTATGTATTGGTAATAATATTGTAGTGGTAATAATAATAACCACAATAATGATAATAATAGTAAAAATAAGAAAAAGAATACCCAAAAAGCAAAATCTGCATTCTACAATGGGAAGTTAAAAGATAAACAATAGCATTTTTAACTATATTTTTAAACCCAACTGGTCAAAAATACTAAATAAATGAAAGATATGCAAATAAAATACATCAAATTCCATCTCTAAAACAGCATACAAATTAGCTTATTAAGAAAACTTACAGCTATTTTTTTTTAAATGGAATTAATTTAGAAAAATTATTTGTTTACAATGCACTACAATTAGAATAAATAAAAGGAAAAAACTAAAATATTTATTGTTGAAGCACTTAGAAGTTCTTTTCAGTAATTCCTGAGTTAAAAAAAAAAAAAAAAGCCTAACTCAAAATGTAAAATAATTAGAAAATAACAAACTAGTATATATCAGATCTATAAAACTTGACTAAGGTTGTGAGCAAAAGAAAATCTGCATGCTTTAACAATTGCATCTCTAAGCAACACAAGATGAAATAATAAATATTCTATTAAGAAAATTATAAAAGTAACAACATAAAATTAAGGAAAGTCAAAGAAAGGAATTACTAGTGATAAAACCAAAAATTAATAAATTGGAAAAAAATGTAGAAAAAGAGTAAAAATAGTAAACTCAGTAAATGGTTGTTTTATGTGCTCATAAATAAATCATATAATTCATATATAACTAAATATATAATATATATGTTCATATATTAATATATATGCATATATACATATATATATGCAACCAATATTGAAAGCATAATATTAGGGAGAAAGCACATACAAAAAGAAAAGATTGTGTTGATAATGCTATATATTATATAAGCATACTATGTATTATATATAAACATATATATATGACTATATATCTAAAGGTGAATATACATATGTGGGTACCTGTGGTTTTTTGTATGTATGCATATACATATAAACTGATTTTAGAAAAATAAGATGAGGAGGAGGCACATATAATAAATACAAAATATAGTGTCTTAGTATCAAATCAGTAGAAAAGAAAAAATACACTCTGAAGATAATTTTGAAAGTCTGGATAAAATGAATTATTTCTTACTATAGCAGAAATTACAATATTGGTTCTAAAGAACAATTAAAAAATCAGATGAGATCAAATTTTCATAGGGGAAAATAAAGAAAATGTTTATCTCTATTCCTAAATTAGCCAAACCCTTCGCAAACAAAAGGGTTTCAGTGGTGAATTCTACTCACCCTCTAAGGAAGAAACAAATTCAAAATGTATTTGAAATATTCCAGAAAACAGAAATATATAGTTTCCAAACTCATCTTTTATGGAGTAAGATAAAATTAATATTCCAAACCTGGGAAATTAACTTTTTTGAAAAGTGGGAAAAGAACCTCACAGCTCCATCCCACTTTCATATGCAAAACAAAATAAATGGAGGAAAATCTCAGACTATTAAAGGATAGCACACAATTAAGAAGGTTTATTCATGAAATGTGAAGGAAAATAATCATATGTAAAATCTATTAATGTATTTTAAAATATTAGACAATAAAAAGATAAAAGCATACGATAATCTCTGTAGAGAGCAAAATGTCATTTGGTAAAAATGTTCAATATTGATTTTTACAATTCTACTAAAATAATAATTGGTATTTGTTACTTTCATAATTAGTTAAATATGTATCTGAAAGCAAAATCCTTAGTAGCATGAAATATTAGAAGTATGCTCATTAAATTCAGTAACAATAAGGATGCTTATAATTATCACTATTATTCAGTTATTTAATATTATTGTAGAAGTGCTAGATGAGGCATTTTAAAATTAAAAAATAAATACATATGTTTTTAAAAATGAAATTTTTAAATACTGGAAAATATAAAATAATATTTATTTCAGATGATTATGCACCTGGAAAACCCAAAATTATTACAATTAAAAACAATAAAGGATCTGAATACAAATAAATAAATATATGAAAATTAATTTCTTTTCTGGACACAAACTCAGTTATAAAATATAAATAAATAGAATCTCACCTTAGATATTAAAAAAAAAATTCTAGGTATAAAGTTAATCACAAATGTGAAAGATCTCTATAAAAAAAACTTAAAACTCTACCAAAGAATATAGATATATATTTTAAAAGATGTCAAAAAAAGATAAGACATTCTTGCACAGAGAGATTCAGTATTGTAAAAATGTAAGTTCAGACTAAATTAATCTACAGATTTCACATGATCCAAATAAAATACCAACAGCCTTCCTTATTTTTGGAACTTGAACAAGCTGATTCTAAATTTCTTATGTAAAAATAAACATGAAAAAATTGGCAGTAAGTTTCTGAAAAAATAAAAGTAGTAAAAGAGAATACCTCGGTAAGATAGTGAGATATATTTTAATACTACTGTAATTGCTGCTGGTGTCTGATAGGCAAACTGATCGATTCGATGGAAAAGCCTAGAAATAACTACAAGAATGTGTGTATTATAAAGTTGGAATCTCAAGTCAGTGAAGAAACATAACTTTCTCAATAAATGATGCTGGGAAACAATTTTTACAAAAACTGGTTATTATCTTAAGAATATACCCCTACAAATTCCAGGTATATCAAAGATTTAAATGCAAAAAATAAAACTTTAAAAATACTAAAAATAGTTGACATCTTTAAAAAATACTTTGGTATGGAACTATTTTTTCTAAAGAAGAAAGAATCCAGAGGCAGCGCTAGAAAGACTGATAAATACGATTACTTAAAAATTAAAATATTCTCTATCCAAAGTCTCACAGTTAAAAAATTGTAATGCTTCTTCGATAGGATTATTCCTTTTACATGTACTAAATACATATATAATTTTTAAAATGAGAACTAAACTGGAAAATAGGCAAATACAGAAGATGAATTTAGCTCTACATATCTAATCGTAAACTTAACCTTAACATAGTCTTTGATTCAGTAATGCCATTTGAGGCATTTATCCTGCATTTTACACATGCATTGGTAAACAAAGAAAGAGGAACAAGGATGTTCATTGCAGCACACTGAAAAAAACGAAAGTCTGCAAAATTTCTAAATGTCAAGTGATAATAAACGAGTTAAATCCATTTCAGCCCACCCATACATGAAATGCTACTGTGCAGCTGTGAAAAGCAAGGGGAGCTGCAGAGCTGGTAATGAAAATATTGCCCAAATATGATATTGAGATAGAGAGGTCTATTTTATATGGCTGTGTATACAACCACCCACCCGCACATACATATACATAGACATATAAATGTAAATGTTTTTGGAAATCTGCACAGAATACTTTAACCTGAAAATTGAGACAGGAGAGCAAGAAGAGAGGGAAGAATCAGTTTTCAAATTGTAACCTCTCTACTATTTGGAATGTTTTGCACATACATGTATTACTTTTTAAATTTAAAATAAAATTCAAATCTGGTACAAAAGTAAACATTACTTAGACTGTATCTAAACTTTACATTTTCATAACTTGACGATTACCAAACATTACAAAAATTATCTAAATGATCCGATAACACAATTTCACATCATAATTTCTCACCTTAATATTTATTGCCTCAAGGCAAAAGTATTCCTCTGGGCCAGGGGAAGGTAAAGAGACGATCTATGGTCAATGAAATCTCTTAAAATTCTAATGATGCAACCGTGAAAAAGATTCATACACATTAAATGAAAGGATCTAATAGCATGTATGTGATTTAGAGGAAAGACTACTGGAAGTATATGCAGATAATCTGGGTTTGAAGTTGGTTGTATTACTTGGACAAGTTATTCAATCTTTAAAAGCCTCAATTTATTGAATGACAAAATAGAGGCATGAACAACAACACTACAGTGTAGCCAGGAGATTTAAATTCTGACATTAATTTTGAATAAAGATTCCAGGACATTTAGAGTGATGGGACAGCTATCCAAAGGAGATTATCTTTGTGGTATAGTCTATAATAGCATCTTCAGGCTAAAAAATGGTTAGAGGTCCCAACAGATCAAAAGTAAATTCCAAAAAGCTATAAAAACTAGAGAATGGAAACCACATGCAACTTAAGAGCATCTCAATTCACTAAACAACTCCTGACCAATGTGGAAAGATCATAGACACATGTGGGTTATGTTCAGCTGAATGCGTTTTGAATGCTATTTAAAAACTCTTTAATTTCTTGTTGTTTGTAATGACCCGACTGAGAATTTTTAGGGCCTACTAAAGGAGCATTTTATTTATTACTTAGCACTGTCTCTTTTCTTTCCATTTTCTTCTCTCTCTGTTTTCTGCTTCTCCTTCCATTACATAAATAGATAGAGCCATGCCATATGTGTAATCCGCTTCAATTTCACTCTTTATCCTCTTATAGAAAGTTGTTTTAAATGGACTATACCAACAGAACAAGAGGTGCTAACTAGATCAAACAGTTAATTCTGAAAATTTTGAAGGCTTTCCCTGACATTGTTTATGTTGGCTTTTTCATTTAGTTTCTAGGAAAATTGCTTCATTGTAACAGTTAATTCAAATCCCAGCAAGACCTGGTAAGCAAATAATTTGCCAAGTTTTAACTAGGAGTACTCCTTAGCCTTTACCAAGAGAAGGACCAATTTGAGGTGTATTTCTATAATGGATGAGCCTTCTGTCTGAGTATTCCATTACCTCATTCATTTTAAAGTCAATTTAGAACTCATGGACAGTGCCAAATTTACAGCCCTGAGTCCAGACTCTCTTTTTTAGTCTACAGAGGAGTCATTGCATAAGTTGTCATGCTGCAACCCTTCTGAGCCAACTCCACTCCATCACATTCTTTTGTCCTGAGAGGCACCAGGGTTCAGACTCTTAGGCTATCCAATAATGTAAGCACCATTAGAGATCAGCAAATCTAGCTGAAACCCCACATCTCCATCTTATGGGATATTATCACATCACTAACAGAATGAGTTGGCAAAGGCAACCAAACTTTAAAACACCCAAGATTCAAGCCACTGAGTACTTTTGTGTTTGCTCTATGATTACAAAGTAGTAATCAGGAAGTTTATACAATATTTAATTTTCCCAGATGTTTTTAAAAGCTATCCCCTGAGACTGTACCCTTAAATGTGAAGAGTGTAGGTTCAAGGAATGACTGATTAGGCCATCTTCTCTAAGAAGAGATGATGTCATGGTTGTTTAGGGAGTTAAGCCTATTTGTGTACATACCCTATCTATAATTAGCATTCTCTGAGGGAGGGGTGAAAGCATTTCTGGGGTAGGATTACCTTTGCTGTTGCACGATATACTGCTATTGTGAGACTGGTGACATCATTCTGTCAAATGACCTGATGCATGAGGGAACAGAGAGTATTGGCCCCAACAGATGGCTTGTCTTTTGTCACCCAAGTCCTGCTTTTTGCTGTCTATGTCACTTCTCTGTGGTTTCCTCTGCTTGAAAATATTCAAGTTTCCGCTAGATGTACAATGTGAACTTTGCAGGGACAGTGGCTCAGAGATATCTTGGGCCTAAAGTTCTGATCAATAGGATGAAATTTAACTATGTCCAAGTCGAACTTCAAAATTGGGAAAGATACCTTTGTTTTCAAGTGTAGTGGGTATCAACAACAGAAAATAAGGTTTAGGGAGCTGGGATTTAAGAGGGGAGTAATTTAGTTATTGATTTATTGTGTAAATTTTTTGTGGAGATGAGGTCTTGTGTTGCCTAGGCTGGTCTCAAACTCCTGGGTTAAAGTGGTCCTCCCTCCTTGTCCTCCCAAAGTGCTGAGATTGCAGTAAAGTGCTGAGACTGCAGGTGTGAGCCACCATGCCTAGCCTGAAAATGGTTTTAAATACTGTTTTATAAAAATGTTTCCTTATTATTTACTACTACACTTGATGCTGGTGACCTATTGCAAGTTGAAACATTATACAAAAGTTTCATAATGTAGCATTTGTATAATGTTACAAATGTTATACATGTAGCAATGACCTCTATGAATATGGTCCTAACTGCTACAATGCAACTCCTTTTGAGTTTTGCATATTTACACTGATTTCATCCTGGGATGGTAACTCAGTTCTCCAACAATCTATTTCTTTGCTCTATCTATCATGAAACCTTTGTTCATACAGTGTTTTTTTTTTACATCATCTGGACGTCACTTATCAAAAGAAGTAGTTACATCACTGCACTAATTTGCTGTGGGAGATAATTACCTGACTCATCACGACCATTATCCCTTCTTCATAGCTAACTAGATAGAACAGGTAAAGCAATTCAACATGACTATAAACTGGATAACCTAGGACAGTGATTGTTTTCACATTAAGACTTGCTAATCTAATAGCAACCTGTCATAAACTATAAACTATTAAAGTTAAACCTGTAAACCATTAAAGCGAAGTGCTTTCCTGTAACTGTATCAACAGATGCAATATAAAATCATGGAAACACAAAACAAAGTAAGAGGGGAGTGAAATTCTAGGAAGAAAATTTTTCAAAAAGCAGAAAGGTGTCCAAGACTCATTTTTAAGAAGAGATGATAGCATAGTTCAAGGAAGCATCAATCTGCTGGAAGAACTAGAGTTAGGACAGGTAAGTGTACCTTCTCATCCTTTTTCCACTCAGTGTTGCTGTTTTCATTCTTCACAGTCTAACTCAAATATCATATATCTGAAGCCTTCTGAAACTCGCCTCCCTGACTCTCAACAGAATGAATCATTCCCTCCTTTGAGCTCTCTCAAGATTTGTTCAAATTGCCTAGTTTGGAACTCATCATTTTAATATAGTTATAGATTTATCTTCTTGAGTTGAGGCCAGGTATGGTATTTTATTCCTCTTTATATCCCTAAAACCTAACCAATTTATAAGGTAGATGCATAATTTAGATGAGATGAATTGAATTCAAATATTACTTGCATCCTCCATGAGATCAGATTCTGCATATAACAGGTCACAGAAGCATTAATGAACCAGAGCTTATTACCTACTTGATTAATTCCATAGCCACCATAAAAGTGTCTTAGCATATCCTGGGATTAGGTAGGAAATGTATGAACAAATTGGATACAAGAAAATAAAACAAAGAAAAATAAGACTGGAATTATTATCGGTGTGCAGGTCAAGTGAGGTGCATTTCGGATAGAAGATAGATTTACTTTCAGCAGCTGACTCAAGGAAGAGCAAGCAGGATGACAGGGAGAAATAATTCCAAGGAGCCACCTACTGTGGGAGAATATTAAATATCTATGATAATTGTGATACCAATAACTTTCAAAAGCAAGGAATGTTATTTATATGACTTTAGTGGCATCTGTGATACATTTGGATAATTTTCATTCAAAGTTTCAATCTTCCTGATTTCCAGAACCTTCAAAGTTGCAGTGCCCTGTCATGTTCGGGAAGGAGTGCTTATTCATAAGAAGCTGAATCTTCATTCTTTAGTCATTAGTGAAAATGGGTCATAGATCATGTCATGTTGTCTATAACCCAGTTATAATTCTGGCAGAAGAGGAGTTTCAAAATCATGATTTCATATAGAAATCTTTAAAAACTCATTAGCTTCTGATAATTATACTAATATCCAAAGCATTAAAATCATGGAGCTAATTTCGGCAAAAGATCAGCAGTGAACGTGTTCAGGGGAAGTTTTCTCTTTCAACTTCCTGAGAACAGAATAGAAGGCAGTTCAGGGCTCTAACATGACACCCTATTTCAGATGCAGAAGAGACAAAATTTCACGGAAGCATCGCATCGTGAGTTAGCGGATTCTAAAATGAAAAGCAAGAATATTAGAGCAACATCTCTAAATGTAACTCTGGGCACTGGAGAAGCCTCTCTACTTGTGATTGATTTGCATTTCTGCCTATGTCTGAATTCATATTCCATAAGCACAGATGGAGGTGTGATAGATTTTTTTGAGCACATCTATTTATTCAGATACCGGATTCAGTCTCTGAGTAGGGAGATGGTGAAGGCTGCTGTGAGCAGATGGCACATAGGCACTATGACTTAAGAAACAACATTCTTTAAAGATAAGTGGCACAGTAATAATAATAATACTTAGCACATATATTGCACCTTTGGTCTGCCAACATTAACTAATTAATCTTCAGTAGACCCCTGTGAGATAAGTAAGCGCTTATAATTATCTCTATTATGCAGTCAAGTCAACTAAGAATGTGTCTGCACATACTGTGGAAGAATTGGCCCAAGTTAAAGACCGGGTGGATCCAATTTGCATGGCTCTTTAAGATTTCTGCTCTAGTAGCAGAGACTAGTATTTCTAGACACCCTGTTGTTTGAGACACCAAGTCGATTTGAAGTAGGATATCCACCCCAAGACATATTTCATTCAGAAGGTTTGTGCTGCCGGGATCCAAAATAAGCCTAAGAAAAAGTTGAGTCATTTTTCTAAAGCCCGAGAGGCCATGGCTGGCCCAAAGCAGGTGTGGAATTACAGAATGCCTGCCTGCTTCTCCTAGTTGAAGAAATCAATTTGACTACACATGTCTTTTAAGGACATCCTTTAAACTATTGAGCAAAATTAAGAGTTCAGATAATCTGGGAGTTTTTCTTTAGTATTTGTTGCCCCTGAAGATTTTCCACTGCAAGTTGGTTGACTGTAACCTACAACTTTGGTCAGAGATATTAATAGTAACCCACATCAGAATGAAGGACTGATAAACTACTTAAACATGACATTAAATTATTTTGATTCTGAGGCTTTAATCCTATTGACATAGTGGGGTAAAAGTACCTGTCTTGAGCATCTGAAACCTAGGGTTATTGGCATGGGCCATGCATGATACCATGAGACCCAGCCTCAATCTGGAAATATGTAGTAAAAAGCCTCTGTAAATAAGTGGTATTAATACTTCCCACACAAACATATTGTGAGAATTTAAGGGAAAGATATATGGATAGTATTTTTCCATACCTGATAATACATAAACAATAATATTTCAATCCAAGTCACCTCTAATTAACAGTGTGACCTTGGCCAAGTCACAACTCTTAGGACTCAGTTTGTTCATCTATAAAATTTGGGTTAATTCTACCAACCACAAATAACTTCAAGACCCTAAAGCCACTTCTGTTTCTCTCAAAGGGTAAAAAAGTTTTCATGACTATTTAAAAATATTTTTATTTTCCATTATCTGTTCCAGCATTTTTTGCATCTGAAGTCACCAAATTCTTTACTTTTTAATCTTGGAGGGTAATTATCTTTGATCTTCCACTCTCTTCCTTTCCGTTTTAAACCTGCTGTTGTTTTGAACTAGGGCTCTTAGACTCAAATGTCTTGAAAGACAAAGGAGTTAGCACTAAAATATAGAACTGCTAAATATATAACAATAGTCAATGATAATGCTGAGAGGCAAACAATTGACTGCATGCCCTGATTGTGGTCATACAAATTGAAAGTCATTTTTAATACAAATCATATTTGGGGTACAAGAATATTTCTTAGGTCAGAGATTCCTTACTGACATACCAAGTTCTTCCATTCTCTTTGATCAAGGTACTCTCTTTCTTTCCCTCAATTACCAAAATCCATCCCATTTCATAATACCATAAGAAAGAGATTGGCAGTAGTGGGAAACTGCTAGGGAAGGGGGGTGGGAGTGGCAATTGAGGGAAACTGCCAGGGGAGGGAGGGGAACACCTCATCAACAAAGGTGCGTAATGAATATTTGTATACCTAACCCTGAATTGTACCCCACATCTTTAAAATAAAGAAAAAAAAAGTTCAGATTACATTCAGGCTCTCCCATGTGGTTATTCTTGACCTCGATAGTTCATAATGACCATTTTTTTTTTAAACCCAGACTTCACAGGTTTCATCTTCTAAACATCTCATTTGACATTGATGAATGGCATGTGGTACCTTGATCTTTAACTTACTGTAAATATATGCATTGCTATACTTTTAGACTATATATATATAGTCTATATATATATATATATATATATATATATATATGCCTCAAGGGTATTATAATAAGCTAATACATATTGAAATGAGAACTACACTTATCGCATAAAAAACTCTCAATAAATATTAGTTACTATAATTATCATTATAATATCTTAATCCTCAAATAGATTTTTTCCCTTCTCTGACTGGCCCTGAGAAATAATCCTAAAGATCTTTTACATATTTATAACAATTTTCAGTTTTCCAAATAGTGTATCAACCACTTAATCTTCACAAAATTCTTAGACAGTAGTATTAGCCATCTCTGATGGAGGAAGGAATTAAGGCTCAGAAATGCATGGCAACCTAAACAAGGTTAGAATATAAACCAACAAGAAACTAAGACTTCCTGATTCCAAGGCCAGTCCAGGGGAAGAGTCCATGAAGGTGGCAAATGTGCTGATTCAGCAACCCTCACTAATATAATCCCTAAATTGGGTTTGTTCCTTCTCTAAATCATAGGTGTTATTATGTATGTCTGAATTAGTCTGTAAATTATTTACAGGTAATATGCCTTCTATTCAGATAATAATTATATAGAAGAAAGGTCTTAGTCCAGATATTTTTAACTTACCCATTGCCCATGGCTGTAACACTTGGTACCCTTCGAATGTCCAATAAGTATTTTAAAAATCCATAACACTTAAGACTCTAATCTCAGTTTGGCTACCCATTTGTAATATGACTGCTAAGATCATCAGCAAAAATTCTCATTATCTGGATACAGGGAGAAATGCAATTGCCAAAAAAAAAAAAGATGAACAAAAAATACATAGTCTCTTGTGTTTTCACTAAATCTGTTTCATCTAATCAACTTATTTTCCTTAGGTTGAAAAAGTATGGGGAAATCCTATATATCAATTTATTTTTGTAAAAATTGAGGCAAAATAAATACTACCTAATTTTGGTAATGAACAACACACTGTCTATAGCACTGCCTTAGAAATTAAGGTGCATCTGAATTGTTCCTATATCTGTCCTTCATTAAAAATAATCCATGTATCAATTTATCTTTTTATTTGCTCTTGATTTTTTAAAGTATAAACCATACATATTTACAGAAACACAATTCTTTAAGAGCACCCTTTTTTCCCCCTAATGAGGGAGATCTATGTCTAAGGGTTACCAGGAAACTGGAGGTCATGGCAGTGTATGGTGGACATTGTCCACCTATTTTGCTGTTATAATAGTTATAGTTGGGTGTAAACACTTCATGTTTGCCAGGTATTAAAAACAAAAACCATAAAAAAAAAAAAAACCCAGAAACCAAAAGGGCCCAATGAAAGAAGAATATGATATACTGTATCACCGTATGATGTTTTGCTCCTTGACTCCAACCCCCTCAGCCACAGATTGAGTCTGGAGAAGATAATATTTGTGAAGTTACAGAATCAGAAAGTGGGGTGGGGTGGAGAAATGCATGGGCGAAAAACAAGTCAACAAGAAGATTTTTCTTGTCAGCAGTAAAATGTATTTATGAACACTTCATTGCTATTCTGATGGTGATGGAAGGAGGATTGGAGAACTAACAATAATGATGCAACTAAAGGAGCAAATTCGGCTTTCCCTCATTTCAGTAAATATCCCTCATTCATTTTATCCATCAGTTCTAGGAAAGCTTCCTTTTCAGAGTGTTTGTTCTCGGCTCGGTGAAGCTGTACAGGTGGTGCTGCCTCAGCAGGAAACCGTCTTCTTGCTGAGGGACCGCCAATTATTTGTAGTGAAACTAAAACAGAGGAATAAATATTACATGTTGATGGATGCTTGTCAGGAAAGGGAGTGAGGTACTTTCAATGGGGCTTGTCAGACACAAAAACCTCCAGCAAATCTGCATTTTCAATGGCAAAGTGGCTAGAATTCTCCAGCTGCTTCACTGGTGAACCTCAAGATTTATCTCATAAATTTAAATTATAGATGACATAGCACTGGAATGGAAATAGATGACACCTTTAAAAATAAATCTAGTGCAACATTTGGGAAAAGGAATCACACATTTAAAAGGGAAAAAAGAAAGTTCCAATGTGCCAAAACAGAGCTTTTATTTGTTGTCCTATTTACTATTCTCTGTCTAAAATTAGCATCTCTCTTACTTTTCCTCTTTAGTCCCTTGTACACGACATGTTGTGGAGGAGTTATGAAAGTTTTGTGCAACTCAAGGAGTGAGCTGGGTTGCAACTATAACAAAAAGCTTGCCAGGGTTGGGAGCCAAACTGGCAAGGTTTTCTGTTGTGTCAGCGTTTAAGTATTATTGCAATGTTATCGTATCACTAAAGAAAGGGGAACAGAGAAACGGCAGAGCCAACCACTAAGGAATATTTGAAGGGAAGTATGTACCTAGTTTCAATAGAGACTTGGGCTGTATTGGACAGGGCTTAGCTTTAATAGGAACCAGTCAATTCAACTTTAATTCAATAGCATGAAATTGTGTTTTTAAATTTTTTTCCAGTAGATCTTGATTCCGGCAGTTTTTCTGAATCAGATAATGGCAAAAAAAAAAAATAATAAAGAATATAGGTCTGAAAACCAGCGACATCAGATGAAGTCTTGCTTGCATTATAAGGAAATTTCCACTGGCCAGAGCAGGGGAATCATTTTCTATCATAGGAAAATTTTAGGGCAATACATTTGAGAATGTTTCCCCTTTTGTGTATTTAGTCATGTGTCCAGGTAAAAGTTCATGCGAATTTGGAATATTTGTTGTAAAAAGTCACAGCAGAACTCATGACATGAGCAAAGATTGAGCCAAAATCTTAAGAGTTAATTGAGAAAAACCCAAGCGTGAAGGCAACCGCTAGAAGCAAAATGAGTTAAATCAAAGTTATAATCTATCATTAACATAAACTTGTTTATTGAGGGGAAAAAAGTATAGCAAAATTTTGATAATCCAATTCAAGATATTCTGAAAGTCAAGTTGCACTAGATTTGAAACTTTTATTTTATTTTATTTTACTTTTTTAAGAGTTAAGCAAAACCAAGAGAGGACACAAAGAGGAAAAATGAGCTCTTCTTGAAGGACTTATCCCACCACCACTGATAGGTTCTGTTCTTCTCAGGTCAAGTGTGGAAGCACTTATATATGACTCAAAGGATATAAAAATTGAAGCGATGAGTTGAAGAGATTTACTCAGGTTCACTATTTGCCTCGCTTGCTTTCCAATTCCCAGTAGTTAGAGTCAAATACATTCTCACCTAGTGATCAGTTTTGGTTTTCAAGTGACACTCTGCATGTGGAGCTCAGAAATACCAAACACCTACAGGAATGTGTGGAAGAAACCAGATAGCAAGGCCGCCAAGTGACTCTGTCTCTGTTTCCATTCCCTGGGGTTTATCAACTTTGTTAATGGGGCATATGTGCTGAGAATTATGTAACATTAAACATGGAGAACATTTCCTGGAAAAAAATCTCCATCATTCCTCAAAGCCAATGCACTGATAGGTCTAGAGTCCAGGTAAAACACCACCCTCTAGTGTACATCTCTAAACAATGTTACTGTGACTCCTCTGATGAGAAGGATTATGATAGTCAAGAGTATTAAAACAAGTATTACAATGAAAGTCATCTTCTATTAGTATGCATAAGGGAATACATACAAGGACTTAAATGCATAATGAATGATATAAAACTCACTGGTGTGGTCAAAATAATTGCTGATTTTCACTCAAAATGAAGCAAACTGTTGACTAGATAAACAAATCCAACACTGTCTTTAAACACTGCTAAAGCTCATTAATTTCACAAATATTTATTGAGTATATGGTATGGGATAGACATTGTTCTATAACAAAACAATAACCACCTAAGCTATAACATGGAAGAAATATACCCTAAAGGATGACTGTCTTATGAGGAATCCTCATGATGACTGTCTTTTGAAAAAATAACATAAATTGCTGGGACCAAGGTGGTATTTGAGTACCTAAAGAATACTAAAAATGTGCTAACAGACACATTAAAATGTTTCTTAGTGTTCCTCAAAGTAATTACCAAATACGGTGTAAGTTCTCTCATTATGTAAAGAGAAAAACGAATTAATGAAGTCTAGATTAAAAGATTTCTTTGATGTCATATAGCCTGATCCCATATGAATCAAAGGAGTAAATGGAACTAAAAGTATTCTATGCCTGGTATGAAGATTGTTGGAAAATCCTGTGAAGACATTTGTAACATTGCTCTCTTTTCTCTTTTATACAGAGCTCAAAGAAATGTAACTTTTTGTCAAAAATATCTGCAGCTCCTTTCTACATTGGTGAATCTCTCAAAAAACTTCTTTTTCTTAATCATTTCTGGTCTAAACTGTTAGATGGAATTGGACTGGTACATAAAAGTGTGAATTTTTGGAGAGTGGTAAAAATTCTGCCCATAAGACATGGAATGTATCAAAGTCATACACATTTTTCTGAAATAATATCTTCATAATGCATTACTGAAATTTCCTCAATTTCCATTGATCCAATGGAATCAAAAAGCACCTAGGTTTTCCATCTACCAAAAACATCATTGCTCATCAATGTAATCTCTTAGATGTCAGCAAGTTATTTAGATTTTCAATGCAAGCCAATCTTTTCTCATATATCCACAGCAGCAATCTAACTGCTTCAAAACATTTTTGGAAGTAGTTGTAATTTAATTAAATGCCTGTATAAGTAAGCATGTGCACCTTTTGCCTAAGTTTCATGTGCATGTATAGGGACCCTCAGCTAAACACAATGCACTCAGGTAAAAAATATCCTTTCAAAAGAGAAAGACAGTAAAAGCTGCCCTAGAAATTGTCGTCTTTAGAATGCCTAAACGGAGGGGGGACCATCAATTAGCACTCTAGCTCTGCTTCTAAGAAGGTATAAAAGTTGAGAAAAATAACTTTTTTTTCCACAGATCTCAGATGCCCAATTTATACAATGTGTAGTAGTACTGAAAAGTGGCGAAAGTCCTACCATATGGTAACCGTTTATGACTCAGAAGGCTTAGTAGTTTGGCTTTCTAATTAATATTAAAATTATAAGATTACATTATCTGGGAAACTTTTAGATTAGCATTGACTATAATCAATACCAAAAAAAAAAAAAGCCCAAAAGAAAATATTTAAATAAATAATTCAATCCAATTTTGATGTCTCCTTCTGCAAGTCTAATGCTGTGTGGCATGACAGTTAACAAGGCAAGGTGTGGAAAGAGGTTGTCTGCACTGGAATCCCAGCTCTACTCTGACAAGGCACATGACCTTAGTTGTTACTTAAACTTTCTGTGTCTTTTTTTTTTTTAAACCAGTAATGTAGGCATAAAAATAACTCCTCTTCTATTTTGTAATGTTCTTTTAAGGATCAAGCAAAATTAAACATATAAAGCTTTTAACATAGAGTGTACATAGATCAAGAATCCAACAATTATTGAAATGATTACCAGTACGTACAAAAGAATAGAGAAAACAACAAAAAGAGAAAAACTACTCCAATTCTGATTTTTAACAGAATGTGTGAGGGAAAACTGCTTTTAAAGATTTACATCAATGGCTAATAATCTTTAGTTGTTTCTCTACAATTGGCATTATCAGTGATTAGAAACATAGGCGGTAACTGGAAAACACTCTAGTTTGTGCTTTGGAAGAAAGCATGTTTGAACTACAGGTAGTTTCAGTGAGATATAGCTAAACTGTCAGAAACGGATAATGGGTAATAAATAGAGGTATGAGGGCATCCGATATATGAAGGCATTCTTTCTCACTGGATTTTCAACAGCACATCAATTGCACATTGTATGAATGAACAAACAGCAACCATGCAAGCATCCATGACCACACGAATGGAGTGAAAGTGGAAAGCCACATTATAACTGTAATGAACACAGCAATCTACCACAAGAAAACTATCTTATTTAGTTAATCCAACAATATAGTTCGATAGGTTCTTTAAAAATAAACAAAACAGCATATTCTTAGATTCATCGAGTGATTTTTTCCAATAAATATCCATATCCACGCTGTGTTGCAATGTTCTCTAAGCCTTAACATTTATATTGAGTTATAAACTTGCTATGAAAATGGGTACTTGGATTCCTCTGAATGGAAAGCTTGTTGGAGTTGATAAACAATTCTCACTGAAGCTTAATAGATTCCTTCTAAATTTCAAGTCCAAATGTCAGAGATAGAGACAATGAAGACTGAAAAGGTAGATATTTTGTTGATGTTTTCCATCCCTATTACTGTTTTTATAAAGGTTTTTGTTCCAAATGAATGCAACACATCATATGGTCTCTAGTTAGCACTGGCAGGGAAAAAATAAGTTTGCAGAGTTCAAAGAGACTAAACAGATAGAGATAATATGGCCTGAGGATATCAGATTCTGCATATTTATTTCTTTTATTTAGTAGTGTCATAAAACTAAGTGGGCTTTGAGTAGAGAGTATTATCTGTAAAGGGTGAAAGAAACCCTGAAACTAAATTCATATTTTGAGAATTCTGACAGAAATGAAGAACTGAGACCAAACTGACACTTTATGTAGCAATCAACAAGAGTTGTCCGTGTATTCATCTGCTCTACTGGGCACATTTAGCACAATTGATCGGGCTAACTTGGAGAAGGATCATAAGGATATAAAGACTCTTTCGAAGCAGTAGGAAAATGAATAGCTGAATGGAGAAAATTGTACCACACATCTTCTTGTCCTATTACTGTTAACGCCAGCAGTCACAATCAGTAGTTTATTGTATAGGGCAATCTTGTTGATTAGAAACTGGATTCAAGTTCATCAAAATGGAATGGCATGATACCCATCCCTTCTATTCCTACAGAAATAACTTATGCATCTTGATAGACATTTTTATTTGTAGAACTATATTATATAATAAGAATTGGCTTTGGAAATGTAGTATATAGTGGCTTGTCAATCACTTCTGCCATTCATTTCTCGAAGGAACTAGAAAACAAATCAGTAGGGGAAAAAAATCTCACTTTCTTGGCAAAAAACAGCTTTCTATGTTACTTTTATTAGAAAGGTTTGAAATATTTGCCTTGAGGTCCAATTGCTTTGTCATATTATTTGGACTATCTTTATTTCAGGAAGGAGGCATTTTGTTAAAGGCCCCTACAGATAATTGTTAATTTAATGATCTAAAAGAAACAGCCCTAAAGAAAAGGAAAAACATGCTCAGAATTAGCCAGGAAGAAAAAAAGAAAAAGAATTAGCTAGGAGGTCACTAAGGGAGAAAACAATGCAAAGCCAAGAAATTGAAAGTTCATCTTCACCTACTAACTCTTCTCTAGCATGCCACATCAACTCATTACCCCCAGTCCTGACCCAAACAGGCGAGGATAAACAAAGTTAGTTGCTTAGCAACAGGACTACTGAGCAAAGAGGTAGAATTTGCTTTAATGTTGCTTCTTGGGCTGATCATTTGAAGGTCTTTGCAGATCACGCAAGTTCTAAAACCAGCAACTCTTTACAAATACTGATCAAGAGTAATGTGATACTTAAGTATTGAATAAAAAGGCATTTAAATAGCAATGTTATAATGATTATAATTATCATTAAATTAACATTTATTGAGGTCTATGCTAGATACTGTTTTAAGTGTTTTATATATGCTAACTTGTAATGTAGAAAATGGAAAAGAGGCGAAAATTGCATATTGTGTATATATTCAAGAAGAAATGTAATATATACATATATTGAAATTTTACTCTATATATATTCAAAAAAATTAAACAATGGTCATTAGGTGAGCCCACAGAGCAAAAAATAACATATTTATATAAACTTTTCATTCAAAGACCTTAAAATACAATTTAACTTCCCTTTCAACTTCTCTGAGAGTTGAATGCAGTGCAAATAGGTTTGCCCTTGTATAAAAAAAGAAAAAAAGGAAAGCTTAAAGATCATAAAGTCATTGCCTCTGTTAAAGCAGAAAGATTAGCTAAATAACTAGCCCATGAGCTTTAGTTTAATGTTCCTTATAATCTATTACACATACAATAGATGCTGCGCGCACGCACGCGTGTATGTGTGTGTGTGTGTGTGTGTGTGTGTGTGTGTGTGCGCGCGCGTGCCTATGTGAAATTTCAGCATCACAACTCAACTAATACATAAGAAAACATTGCCTGGATGAATAAAATTGTATCAAAAACAATTTGCAAGTTACCTTTACCAATTCAGTTTTTTTAAATCCAATTTCTTGGGCTCACTTTAAGGGTGTTGATCACTAGGTTTGCAAGGAAAAGACTAGGAATGCAGCATCCTTCTTTTTCTTACTTGTAGAGGCACAATACAGCAATGCAGCACTGAAGACATTCCAAGAAAAATGAATGGTTCCAGATATATCAAAATTTAGCATTTTCTATGCATAATTTTAATGCCAATTTACTTGTTTTGAAAGATGAAGTTATTCCATGGTTGATAGAAAGACTGCAAACTTTACTTACAACTTCTTTAAGTTTAGTTGGTTGTCCCATAACGAAAGTATGCTTGTATGGTCTTTTAGATCTCGTAGATTTACTTGGGGGTAAAAAAATAAAAAAACACAAGTTCACAGAGAGAACAATAGTTTCAGACACCACAGATGGAAATTTAAATGTGGTGTGATACTGCACATCAGGAGCCAGCTAAGGTAACTGTGTTGCAATCTGTGAGTTACTCTTGTGAAAAGATTCCTTGGCATTTTCTTAACAAGAGCAGAGTGTTAGTGCCAGTGTTTTGGCATGATTCCACTTTCCAGTGTGTGAGCTCCAACCACCAATACTTTCTCTACATTTCACATCTTAAATGATTTTAGGGTTATGCAATTCACATGAATATTTTTCCTCAAACATTCACTTCAGTAATGGCAACACAGGCCCTATTATGTGTTAGGCGATTTCTTGGGATAAACGTATGCTGTTCTTGGGCTACAAGAATAGCAGTTTTATGTCTTTTTTTTTTCCTCAAAAAGAACTGTTTGGACTAAACAAATATCATCTCAATTTTTAAAAATTTCCTTTGTTTTTTTAAACCAAAGTCCTTATTGCATTTTCCCACATTAGTCAGTGCTTAATCAAGTCGAGTGCTTTTATGAATGTGAACCAACTTCAGGACAGCCTCAAATAAAGATAAAATATAGGAGACTAGGATGCACACATACACACATTCTGCACAACACACAATATCTGGTAGCACATTGGAATTTTTACTTTTAAAAATATTTTTTACTCAGAAAAATAAAATATAGGTGTAAAGTTTAAATATAATTTCATCATTTTCAATCTTTTTTAATCTAATGAATGCTCAATAAATAATTGACACAATGATTCACTCAAATAGCATATTAATTTCAAAGGCAAAATATTTTGAGGTTTAAATCCCAAAGTCATATGTTTAAATTTATTTTAAGTATCTATAATATATCACAAGTAGTTATCAAAAGTTGATATAGCCTTAAACATACTTCTTCATCTTTCATCTTTGCCTGATAATTCTCATGATTATATTATTCATTCTCTTTTTAAATCAGCCCAGTATTTAATGCTCCCTGCATTCTATCGTTTCTATTTATTTACCGAGGGCTTACTTGGTGTTTAGTACCTAATTCATGTATTTCCATTTGACCCTCACACCCACACTTTAAAGCAGAAATTATCATTGTTGCTTTACAGGTGAGGAATCTTAGGTTTAAAAATGTTTAACTTATTCAAGTTACATAGTTAAGAAGCAGTAAAGTCAGTGTTGGAACATAAAGTTGGCTAACTACTAAGTTATAGTCTTTAACCATAATATATAGTTATTAGCAATGACAAGATAGATCATATAAAATCTCATCACATTTGTCTGAAATAATTTCTTTGTCTAGTTATGCCTCAGTGAAATTATTTTCTCCAGAAATTCTGAGTAAAATCAATAATAACTTCTTTTTCTAGATTAGAGCAATGGTGGATTTACATTTTTTAAAAGTTGGGTAAAAGTTATTTTTTAACATTTGATTGATCATAATTTAGTGTTTTCTGCCAACATTTTGAGATAATCAGGGAATCTTTAAGGGAATAAGGATATGTAGACCACTGGGAAAAAAAGAGAAATGCTCTAAAAGAAATAGATGATGCAATTAAATTATAATTAGGGAGAAGAGTTACCCAAATAGCACATTGTCATGGTTAAAGGACAAAGTGAAATTAAAGAAAGGAAACAGAACCAAAGCCAGATTACAGACAAATAGGTGTGGAGAACATGGATGTGTTTATGAAGGGAAGAACTTCTGGAGTGTAGAAGCATTAACATATTCACAAATTAATGTTGTATCTATATTTCTTTTGTAAAGGAAATATTGACTGGCTTTTGGAAGACTATGCCACTGTTACAAGTATCAACATGTCAACCTGTTTACTCAGACTTTTCCATAAGATGCTGTATTTGATAAATTAGATTAAATTGTGAAGACCAAATTAGCATTAAAGACTAAAAGGAAGTCTTAAATGCAAGCCAACAAATAACTGGTATTGATTACCTCAGTATTATCCAATCACATATTGTTGCATTTCAAATTTTTTACCCTTGCTAAACACATGACCACTGCCCTTAGCTGTGACAGAGATATATGACACATGAGCATAATGAGACAGACACAGAGTGATAAAAGAAAACTTTTGTCTAAAAAAAGGGAGAAAGCAGCAAGGAATATGGAATTGTAGGGTGATTATGAAAGAATCCGATTTAGATTGCCTTCAATTTTTTCAGTATTTTCATTTTTCAGACACAATAAAATATACTGCACACTGGATGGCATACTTTTGAAAATATATAAGCATTGTTTCATACCCAGTTGCAAAAGAAGTGGAGCAGGATACATTCAAGAAGAGGCAAAACAATCACATTTTAAAGCCACAAGCATTCTCTGTTTATTCCTTATTAATGGACTTCCTCTAGAAAAGAAGGGAGGGTGGGAGTTGCAAATAAGTGGTCTAAAATGGGCATTTTCAGAATATTACTATAAAGAGAGAGATTGCTATAATTTAACCACTGAGCTGAAATCTGAAATCCGTAAAGTGCGTTTTTAGACTGCTGATCCTCACCTCCTACGGACCAATTAGAGCTAAATAATTGTTGGTATGACAACCTCAGGGAGAAACAAAAGACTTCACTTTCTTTAAGTGAAGCCACAGAATTGTTCTTTAGAACAGAAAATAAGAAGGACTGGCTATACATGATGGCAGTGTATGAGATCACGTTGGTTAATGACATTATTCTTCTAATAATGTTATTAAGATCACAATGGGTCATGGAGTGCCAACACATGCACACCATTGATTTGTGTAGTTCAGCTATCTTAAACCTAAGAGTTGATTATCGGAGACAAATTGATTATTTTATTCATCTGACTAGTCAGTAAGACACTTAAGCACCATTTCAAATCCAGGTATTTCTCAGGTACAGTTTTAGTTTCACACCTCAGCAGTAGATGCGTTTAAAGTCCGGTGGTCAAAGCCATGTACATTTCATTTTTTAAAATCTTGTAAACGGTCACTTTTCATCTATGTCAAAGCTTCTATTACCATTTAGTACACATATATCATTTTTGATTCTGGAGGTTTTTAAACATATAATTGATGTACAAGAAACTACACATATTGATGTAGAATTTGATGAATGCTGACATGTATACACCCATGACACCATCATCACAAAAGAGTAATGGAGATATGCATTACCCATACAAAATGTTCTTGTGCCCCAATGTAATCTGACCCCTTATTCCCCCTCTCTCACCTGCTATTCCCAGGGAACAACTTATTGTTTTCTGTCACTATAGATTAGTTTTCTTTTTCTAGAATTTCATATAAATGGAGTAATAAAGTACTCTTTTTTGTCTGACTTATTTTACTCAGCATAACTATCTTGAGATGTATTCATTTTGTCATGTTCATTTTTATTACTGAATAGTCGTATACCTATGAATATTGCATAATTTGTTTTTCTATCACATCTTGGACATCTGACATGAATAATTCTGTGCAAGTAATTCTGTAGACATGTGTACTGTTTCTCGTAGGTAGATATCTAGTTATGAATTGGTTATTTCATTTGGTACATACATATTTTACTTTTTAGACTCCAAAGTGTTTTCTAAAGTGGTAACAATATCTTTTATTCCCTATTAGTATATAGAGTTCAAGTCATTCCACATCTCCACTCTCAGTGGTTATAGTAAGTCTTCTAAATTTCAACCATCGTAACTGTGTGTTGGGAAATCTAGTTGCAGTTTAATTTGTATTTTCTAATAACTAAAGATATAGAGTATCATTGTATGTGCTTATTTACTGTCCATACATCTTTTTTGGTGAATTGTCTGTTCAAATCTCTGCTCATTTTAATTTAGGTTTTTTATATATTATTGAGTTTTGTGAGTTTATTACTTGTTCTGAACACAAGTCCATTATCAAACATAAATTCTGTAGTCTTTCTGAGTCTGTAGCTTCTGTTTTCATTTTCTTAAGAGTGTCTTGAAAATCTGAAGGTTTTGATATTAATAAAATTCAATTTATGTACACATTTGTATTTTATAGATTGTGCTTTTGTCATTATATGTTAGAAATATTTTCTTTTGCCAGAACCCCCACCAATCACTATTCACAAAAATCAACTCAAAATGAATCAAAGACCTAAAAAAAAAAAAAACTCAAACTATAAGAATCTTAGAAAATGCAGGAAACACTCTTATGGGAATCAGAGGCAACCAATTCCTGATCAAAACCCCAGATGTGCATGCCATAAGAGATAAGATAGACAAGTGGGACCTCACTAAACTGAAAAGCTTCTGCAAAGCAAAAGAAAGCGAGGAGACAGCCCACAGAATGGGAAAAAATATTTGCTAACTGTATATCTGACAAAGGTGTAACATCCAGGATCTACAAGGAACTCAAACGTGTCAAAAGGAAAAAAGCAAACAGCTCCATTAAAAAATGGGCAAAAGACATGAATAGACACTTCTCAAAAGGAGACATACAGGCAGCCAGCAGACACATAAAAAAGTGCTCAGCCTCACTATTCATCAGAGAAATGCAAATCAAAACCACATTGAGATACCACTTTATAGTTTAACTTTTTTATTTAGGTCTATGTTTTCTTTAAGTTTTTGTATAACCCTAGGAAAAAATGACCATCATTAATAAAACAAAAAACAACAGATACTGGAGAGGATACAGAAAAATGGGAACGTGTCTACATTGCTGGAATGCAAACTAGTTCAATCTCTAAAGAAAGCAGTGTGATGATTTCTAAAAGAACTAGCAATTGACCTTCTATATGACCTAGCAATCCCCTTATTGGGAATTTACCTGGAGGAACTTAAATCATTCTACCAAAAAGATACCTGCACACGTTTGTTTACTGCAACCCTGTTCACAATAGCAAAAACATGAAACCAACCATGCTGCCCATCAAAACTGAGCTGGATAATAAAATGTAGTACATATACACGATGGAATATTATGCAGCCATAAAGAAGGATAAACATGGACTTCAAGAAACTTGGATGGATTTACAGTCTATAATACTCAGTGATCTATCACAGAAACAAAGAACTGAGTACCATATGTTCTCATAAACGGAACCTGAACATTTACCAGAATACTATAAGAAAGAGATTGCAGTAGTGGGACACTGCCAGAGAAGGCAGAGTAGACACATAACATCAATAAGGGTACCTAATCTCAAACCAGACAAAGTGTGAACCAAAGGGAGGCCCAAACTTTACCTGTATGTAATCCACATCTTTAAAATAAAAAAATTTAAATAAATGAATAACAATAAAAGTTTTTATCCTTTTTTTCTAGCACTTTATAGTTTAACTTTTTTATTTAGGTCTATGTTTTCTTTAAGTTTTTGTATATAATATGAAGTAAGTCCTTTTTCTCTTTCTCTTTCTCCTTCCTTCCTTCCTTCTTTCCTTCCTTCCTTCCTTCCTTCCTTCCTTCCTTCCTTCCTTCTTTCCTTCCTCCTTTCCTCCCTCTCTCCCTTCTCTTCCTCTCTCTCTCCCTCCCTCTGTTTCTCTTTCTTTTTTTCTTTCATGACTATCAAATACTTCCAACACCTTTTGTTGAAAACTTTAGTATTTCCCCCCATAATTGTATTGGCATCTTTTAAAACAATAAATTGACTATATATGTGTGGGTCTATTTTTGAATCCTGTATTGTGTTTCAGTGATAATTTTGCCAATGCAACACTGTCTTTATTGCTGGATATTTGTATCAGGTTTTGAAATAAGGTAGAGTAAATACTCTAATTTTTTTCAAAGTTAAAAAGTCAAATCATTTTGGCTAATATAGGTCCTTTATATGATTAAGTCAATTTAGAATCAGTTTGTCAATAACTTCAAAAATCCTGCTGGGATCAGTTTTGATTGAAATAGTTTTGGATATGTAGATCAACTTTGGTAAAATTAATGTCTTGTAGTATTGAGTTATTTAATTTTAAAAAACATGGTATGTCTCTTTATTTAATGCTTATTTACTTTATCTCATCATTTTTGTTTTGTGGTTCTTAGTGATCAGATACTGCAAATATTTATTTCATCATTTTTATATTATCTTAAATAGTAATGTTTTCCTTAAATTGATCATTGATAGCTTATAGAAATATAGTTTATTTTTGCATATTGGCTCTCTACAGATAAATCTTAATAAACATATTTAAAGTTTTAATAGTTTTGGTGTATTATAAATGTATAAATACATACATGGGGCTGCCAAAAAATGTATACACATTTTAAGTTATGTTATTTATGTATTACTTTTCAAAGTTAAATTATAGTAGCAATGTGTAGTATGACATTTCCTCAGTTGTGCTTCCACCATTTTCTTTGACTGTCCTGCCTATGGCAAGATGACTCTAGCATTCATTTGACTAATGCCATCTTTTGAGCAAATGCCATACTTTTTTGCACTCCTGTATATAATATAATCTACAAATAAATACAGATTTAGTCCTTCCTTCCTTTCCAACCTATGCAATATTTTCTTTTTCTTGTCTTTATGTACTCATAAGAATCCTCATTGAGTGGTTGAATGGAAGTAATGAGAGTAGACATCCTCAATTTGCTCCCACTATTTTGCCATTATAACAGTCAATCTTTCACCATTATATATGATATTAACTGTAAGTTTTGACTAGATAGACTTTATCAAATAGAGGAAATTATATTCTATGCCTAATTTGCTGAGAGATTTTTAAAAATCAAGAATAGATCCTGAATTTTTGACAAATGCCTTCTCTGTATCTATTCAGATAAACTGGTGTGTTTTTTTTCTTTTTTATTCTACTAATATAGTAGATTACATTGAGTTTTGAATTTTAAATAAATCTTACATTCTTGTGATAAACCTCACTTGTTCATGATGCCTTATCTTTTTTATATATTGTTGAATTCATTTGCTAAAACTTTGTTGATAATTTTTTGCATCTATATTCATGAGTAATGTTGGTCTGTAGCTTAATTTTCTTAAAATGCTTTTTCTATTTTGAATATGAGGATAACGATAGCTTCAAGGATTACTCATAGAATGAGCTAGAACACGTTCTGCCTTCTTCAAATTTCTGGAAGAAATTTGGTATTATTTCTACATTAAATATTTGATAGAATTCACAAATTAAGATATCTACTTAAAATGCTCATGCATTTCTCTGCCTGTTAAAATAAATATAATATCAATAACTTCTATATTTTTTCTAATAATTTTATCTTCTGCCTCTTTGTTTACATTGATTGGCTTTTCTCCTCATCATGAGTTATAGTCTTTGTATATAGTGTAATATTTTATTTGATACCAGATATTATTTTTATTTTACTTTGTGGGATGCAGATATATATATATTTTTTAATATATATTATATAATAACAAGTATAGCATAATATACATAATATGTATATACATATACATAATTATGCTATACTATACTATAGTATTTATAATAAAATGAATTATATATTATAAAAGAAATATATATTTTATAATATATATTCCTTCTACAATATATACTTTTAAAAATATATAACATTATATTATGCTTTATATATCATATACATATAAAGTTTCTTCAAATGTTCTTGAGTTTTGACTTAGGATGCATGTGACTTTGAAATAATTTGATGCATTCAGCTTTCATTAAAGCTTTTTTAAGCAATTCCAAGAAAGTCCTTAATCTATGGCTAATTTTGCCCCACTACTAAGGCAATACCCATTCTGAGTATTCTACCTATTGTCTGATGCATGATCAGGGTTTTCCCACTATGGAGTGTGGGAATATAAACTATTCTTATCTCTTCATCAGGTAAGTTATTGTTCTGGCTATTCATTTTCATAGATTCTTTCCCTTGCCTTCAGTAGAGTTCTCATGTGTGTGTACTTGTGTGTACCCAAGTGAAAATTTGAAGAGAACCCTGTGCAGACTGCCAGAATTTTTCTGTCTTGGCAGTTCTCTCTTATTAATTCAGCTCTCTCTTGTGGTCCTCTATTCTGCAAATTCAAGCCATTTTAGCTTCCCCTGTCTCCTTTACTTGAGGAGGATTATGGACTCTGTCTTGGTCCCAGTTCCTTTCATGGGGCATGAACTTGTTTCCAGGACATAGCTGGAGGTAATTACAGAGCTCTGCTCATTGGTCTCTCTTCTCTTAGAGATCACTATTTTATACTGATTGTTATTCAATGCCCCTGTTTTATATATTTTGTCAATATTTTAAGTTGTTTAAGAATAGAGGTTAAATACATTCCATCCCTCCAGCATAGGTAACAGGTAAATTATCTGTAATGAGAGAGTTAAATACATTCTGAGACATTTATAAAACAAATCTCTCTAAGGGAAAGAATCTTGAGTGGACTTTTGTTCCATCTTTGCTGTGAATTTATGAGAAAAGATGAAGTCAAAACTTTGTTCTTAGGAACAAAGGAGATATTGAGATCCACTAGGTCAAGTATCTACATTCAGGTCTCATGAACCTTCATATAAATTGAGCCGGGATCGGTGGCTCAGCCTGTAATCCTGTGCTTTGGGAGGCTGAGGTGTGTGGATTGCCTGAGCCCGCGGGTTTGAGACCCGCCTGGGCAACTTGGCGAGACCTCATCTCTACAATAAAATAAAATAAAATAAAATATTAGCCAGGTGTGGTAGCACATGCCTATAGTTCCAGCTACTTGGAAGGCTGAGGCGGAAGGATCGTCAGAGCCTAGCAGGTAGAGGCTGCAGTGGCCGGGAGCAGCCACTGCACTCCAGTCTGGGCGAAAAAGTGAGACTCCAACTCAAAAAAAAAAAAAAATTGCGTAGCATTCTTTTTTTCTGTTTATAAACATAGCATTTACTTTAAACTATCATTTATTAATATATATTTTCAAATGGATGACTTAAATAAAATGCCTCTGAGTGGTCATTTATTTATTCAATATGAGTATATATGATTTTTAATGTACTTCAAGTGAAATATTTGATTTAAGTTCTCCACATCCCCATGAGTTAGAACACCAAGTGTTTTTATTTGTTTTACATAGAATAAGGATTTAAGATTAAGAAGACATAAGCAGATCCTCTCAACAATGACCAAGAAGAGGCAAATCAGAGACTTGAATGGGTCCTCCAGTTCCTGGTCCAGTGCTGTATCCACTTGCTTATATTTGTTGTGCTAGCTATTATATTTAAGTAAGCTACTCAGATCAAATATTGAAGCCTACTAATGTCAAACGCTCAGGTCACTATATGTCCAATAGATACAACCTAAGTCTTGGCATCATTTGTCAACTTACTTCATGAAATAAAATGGTTGATAATATGAATTAACTACTTACAATATAATTCATCTTGACCTGTCTGAACTTTCCTTACATGAGGCATTTCATTATACCTACTGTGATGCCCATTCATGAAATGTAATCAAAGTTATGTGATGCCTCAATTTAAGGAAATTTTTTGAAAATTAATGCAATTTTCTTTTGTTTAAGTAAATGAATAATAGCATCAAACTATTTAGGTTTTTTTTTAAAAAAAGAGAACCATTTAATATTTTGGGGTGACTTATAGTGGTTACCGGCAACTAACAAATAACTGACATGTGATGCCAATTAAAAATGCAAAACCACCATTTTTAATTGGCATCACAGGGGTCTGACTTCTCAAGCATAATTATATTTATCTTAAGTCCCCAAGCATAGAAACAGTCAACACATTGCACCCATATGATATAAAGCTTTTTAAAATTTTTCCCTTTATCACAAAACTATAAATGTTCATATGCTATTGGTTAATAATTTTAAAAGCTATCATCAACTGCCTCACTGTTGAATAATATTCATTACAAGAAAAAAAACTTATGGTTACAATTTGAATTTTAGTCTTTAAATTGTGTGATCACACAAATAATAATTCTCACTCTGGAAACTTTTTTGGAATCTTTTAACCTCTCAACATATCAGAGATAAATGACTAATAACAAACAAAATCTATGTTTTCACCAGTAATACAGAAAACTTAAGTTCTATGAATATTCTGAAATAGCTAGATAGCTTTCTTACAGGTTAAAAGTCATATTTGGTATGAGGATTTAGACAATACCTGGAAACTCATAAATAGAGTATCCTTGGCTTTATTGCACATGAACAACTAAAAATGGTTCAGAATAATTGTAATGTCAGTGTTTGTCTTAAAACAAGTTGTTAGATCCTGTTAGCTAGAGTTGAGACCTCCACTATTCCAGAAAAGTATTTTGATTGTAAGGAAAGGAGGTTACTCTCAGACCACTTCGACAAAAAAAAGAAAAGAAAAGCTAATAGAACTACGAAGTCATCAAGGACAAATACATCTTCTGGCCTACTCCTATCTGTCAACTCTCTTATTTCCACATATTTTCACTTTCGTGCTTTCTTAGGTTCTCTCTCTATGTATTATTTAATGTTTTCCCTCCTCTGCTCACTCACAGCCTCTGGTCCTTTCCTATTTATTTTATTTGAACATGCTTTCATTCGTTCTATGAAGAATAATGAGCTAGCTCTTCTTTTATATCAGTGTCTTTCAAGTAGTGATAGCTACGGGGAAAATTATTAAAATATAATATGCAAAAATAGGTAACAATAACAACTCATGCAAGATTACATTGCCTTCGAGAAGATTTTCCAGGTAATTTCTTGGGTCTCTGGTGTCTGTATTGTTTGGGGGAAAAATGTAAAATGTAAGGTTTGGGATAATCATCTTGTCACTATTGCCAGAGAAGTGGTAGTACAACAGAGGCACCAAAATATGTAGTATGCGATAAGATCTCCTTAAAGTCTTTATTGCACTCTTTTAGTTGATTGAAATTTTATATTCATGTGTAAAATGTATTGGTTCCTTTAAGTTAAATTATTGATGAGGCTTAACAGCATTTCTAGCATAATGCTTAGGATTCAGGAGTCAAATTCTCCACAATACTACATATTTCACATGAATGAACATATTATCCATTTCAATTTTACCTCAAAGCACTCAAATAGAATACTTCATGACTTCATGCCAAGGGTCGTGTTTGCTGCATCTCTTTGGGTAACTTTATTTGACAGCATGTTATTATATGCTGGATCATGGTTTAAGCATTTCACTTGTGCTTGTGCACAGAGCACAACTTGTCTCCAACCAGGTTTATTCAGCTGCAGTTCACGAATAGAAACACATACTTCCATGATAACTTTCTGAGCAAGAGAGTGGAAGCATTGAAATTTCTCCAAAAATGATTGTTATGGCATAATTATGGCAGGCACAATAAAATAAGACTTAGATAGAAGCAAAGCCTAACACTGCTCAGATGTTCAAATGGTACCCTTCTGTTAAACTAATACCAGGAAGGAAAACACAGCTCTGTATCAAATGCCTTCTACTTCCAATGACTTTAGAAAAAGTGACTTCTCTTAATAGTCATAACCATTGTATCTTGTGTTAATCCAATCACAAGGTTTGTTCAAGAATTTTTTATTTCTCCTGCATCAAGGTACAAGGTAAAAGTGTTTCTATATCATGCTTGGGGTGAGGCAATATCATATGGTTTGACTTGGTTAAAGAAATGTGGAAGGAATTGATGCATGTCACCTCCAGATTACAGATTTAAGAATCATGAAGTAGTTCACCTTTTTCTTTTCTTCTGCTTCATTGGTCATCAAAGTATGTACTGAATTGAGCTAAAGCTTCCATTAGTCAGGTCTTGGAGTAACTGTGATAAGAAGAATCCCCAACTAAACTGAAGGCAGTTAGTTCACCTTGTTGAACATGTACTATGAGTGAGAAATAAACTTTTGCGTAAGCCACAGAAATTTTAAGACTTAATTGCTGTTGTTTTCACAGTATTATCTAGTCTAGCTAATTGATACACACAGCATGACCTCATGGACACTCCCTGAAGAATACTTGCCAAACAAAATAGAAGTGTCAGAAGCAAAGATTCCAATGGAGGAAAAATTGGAAGTCAAAGGAACATTCTGGCATAATAGGTACTGCAAAAGTATTTCAGAAATGGGAAAATTTTCTACTTTTGAAAATATTATTAATTTTTTAAAGATTTTTTTTAATTGTTTCATTGTTTGAGAGTTTCTAATTTTTCTAACTTTAATTTCTTACTAGTGACCCTGAATGCTGAAACCCATCTACTTCATGACTCAGACTCTGGACTAAGTTACATTTAGCTTGAACCAAGAATCAGACTTAAAAACAAATTAAGTAGTTAACAAATGCATACAGATAAAAAGGCTATAAAGTACTATTCAGGAGTATATCTTCAGTATGACTACTAACATGTTGGACATTTGTCTAATCACCTAGCTTGCACCTTTTACAATGTCTACATTACACTGCTCTGGTAGAGTCTCCTACACCGGCTGTAGAACGTTCATATTCATCCAATCAAAGAATATCAAATGCTAGCATTGCTAGGCACTAACGACCAATCAAGTTTTTACTCTTTCAAAAGTTAGGTTGTTTCTTAGGCTTTTAAAGCAGAACTTTGTACATTTTAACAATTTAATTTGAGTCTTGAAGTATTACAGCAAATTTTATATCCAAATTAGCCACTAAGTCTAAGATAAAAACACATGAAATGTTATTTATGAGAGTACTAAATCAAGAGGAAGAGATCTGTAAAGCAAATACATAAAATGCCTCTGACCACACGGTCTTCAGTCTTCAGAAAGTATGTCTTTCCCCCTACTTTTGAGTCATGTACGGAAAATGCAATTAATATTTTACGTAAATTAGTAAGACTATTACTCTTTTTCTCTGTCAGTGGAGTACGATGGACTCAATGTTTGCATCTCTCCTAGATTTCATATTTTAAATCTTAAACCCTGAGATGATGGTATTAGGGGGCAGCACCTTTGGAAGATGATTAGGTCATGAGGATAGTTGACTGGAATTATTGCCCTTTTAAAAGAGACCCCAGATAGCTAACTCGTTCTTTCCAAAATGTGATGACACAGCCAGAGACAGTTCTTCACCAGACACTGAATCTACTGGTGTCTTGATCGTGAACTTCCCAGCCTCCAGAATTGTAAGAAGTACATTTCTTCTGTTTATAATTCACCCAGGTTTGGGTGCTTTGTTATAGCCACCAAATGCACTAAGACACAGAATGTTGCAGGCAAATGCTAAGACTAGCATATAAATAATTTTTTATATGCAATGTTCATCCATTGTCTTTCATTATCCTATCTGTACATCTTCAGAAGGCCACCAAGTGGCTGTGCAATCCACTGTAACCCTGAGGTATGACAGTCCTTAGTGTTCCCTCTGCTCATTTTAGTGTGGTCATAGTTTTGATTTTTTGAATGATCCCAAGTAGTGCTTCAAATTAATGATGCACTTTTTATTGTAATCTCCCAGAGTAGATTGCTGCAAATCTTTCTTCTCTACCCTCAGAACTTAAACTATCAGAAGTAAATTTTTTTTATTATATTCTTTTCATTTGTCATGCAGTCAGTGAATTTAATTTGTAGCAGCATTAAATAATTGAATGAGCACAGATTAGCGAGAATATGTTTTAAACAAAATTCAGAGTGGGGATTAATGTCTATCATGTTCAAGAAAACAATTAAGCTCTGATTCCATAGGTAAATTATATATGTACTATGCTGAACTCTGAAGAGAAAATTACTTTTAATGAAATGCAAAGAAATCACGATATAGAATTTAGTTATAAAACTCTGAGAGCTCAAAGTCTTATTTGTAAATCAAGGATTGAACTTGATTATCATATCTTTGCCAAATATCCTAGATTTGGTAAAAAGCCCTATCTTATTATAATTTCTTTTAATGTGATTTCTAATAATTTAAACAGTGTAACATCATACATAATACATGTCAATATACTGTGCCAATATAGGATGTGATATAGCTATACTCCTCTTTATATTTAAGATGTATGAACTCAATACATCCTGTTATCCAATGCAGCCAGGAAGAAATTTGTGAAGAAAGTTAACTCAGTAACTCAATACTTTTTTTTTCTCAAAAAAAAAAACCCTACTTTCTTTGGGTTTTGAGAACATTATCAAACTCTGATTAAATTATTTTAAATAAATCTTGCTAAAGAGAAAAAACATACCAATGAAAAGAGAAACGTGTTTTGTACTAATAAGTGTGTTGAGTTAAAGGTTAACCCAGTAAACAATTAAAACGGTAAATGACAAAAATCAGAAAGGTCTATATAGAAATACATTACTAAACATTTTGTTCACTTTTAATTGAAATAGCAATAATAAATATAATACTGATAATAACGAAAGGAAATGTCTAATCTTTTTAGGAACTTATAGTGCCTCTGAGGGAAAAAACCCTCAAAACATAATAATCAAAATTTTAATGGGACTTCAAACCTTCAAAATACTTTCACAAAACTGCTCCATTTCCTCCTTTTAAAAAGAAATTGAGAAATGTGAAAGCTTAGAAAAAACAAAATATAGGCTGGCAGGAAGAAATTCCATCTTGTTGGGTCTCTGAAACAGCGGAGGACTGAACACTTGTAAACACGGTACCTTGAGCAATAGTTGCCTTATGGCTTGTAGTTTGAGGCCAAGAATAGCATGATAAACTTAGAATGTGTTTATCTCTTGGCAGCTTCATTTTACTTGCAAGCTGGGAGGGACAAAGACCAATAATTTTCCACCTACAAAGTGCATCTAAGCTGGCAGGCAGCTCAGTGAGTAAGTCAACTTGAGCCTCCGGATCACAGCCACTCTCAAAGACAGATGGACAATTTTGGAAAGGGGGATGATTCAGCCAATAACTTAAGGCGTTTGTGGTTACCATGTCCTGGATTTGGGGTGTGGGGGTGGGGGATGCTTAAATTTGGAGACTTCACATGCGTTTTGTGCTATTTTAAAGATGATCGGTATGTGTACAAATTTTTATAATTCCATGATCATTCCTAGTTGAAAACAGGTAGAAAGGTGGCAGCATTTTGAGAACCTGTGTTTTTTCTCCAAGAGAGCTAAGCCATATTTCCAAATATTGATTTTATTCTGTTATTTTTTAAGACTTCTTCCATAATAGTAAGATATTGTATCTGCTTTATTCAATGGTTTAATGTCAATTGCCTAATGATTGTTTATAAACCCAGGTAGAGTTTTAGGTATTATTTTCACATTGCTTAATTTAGGATTAGCGTTAATTGTATGACATGTGGTTGGGACGAATGTAGTTGGATGCTGCAATTTTGAAAACCCAGCAGAGGAACTTCTGGTTAAAAGGTTTGAGACATCTGCCGAAGTTGGGTTGTGTATTAGGGGTGTTATGTTTCAAATTACAGAAATATTTTGAGATTATAAAACAAAATTCTTTCTTTAACCTGCTAGATTCATTTTTCCCTACTTTTAATGCAATCCTCTTCTGCTTCAATACATAGATACTTTCCTAAGATAATTCTGGAATAATACTACTTGGAAAACTCAGGTAAAATCTTTTGATATAGGAAGAGCTCATTTTATGGATACAATATGGTTCTGATTTAGCAACACATTGGAAAGAAATGATTTCTATTATCACAGGGAATAAAGAATGATCCTGGCCCTTTTCATAAAAACTGCTATGATCAAACAGAAAATACAAGATAATGGCATAACAGCAATTAAATCTTACCAGCTATGGATTCGAGTCAAGAATTTCTGTTGAAATTTGCTTTATGTGGAATAAGATAAAATGATTTTTCATGCTATGTTGTAAGCTGCAAAATGTATATTTGTGAAGAGAAAAGGCAATGGCCAAAGTGATAGATACTTAGAAACGTCAGAAATAGATTCTAAATAGTTCTGTGGATGACTCACCATGATTTCTTCCAGACAGTGGCAAATTAACATATTTTACACCCAGAGCAAAATTAATGCAATTGAGCCTGCCAAATTCCAATTCCTTTGCCTCACCACATGTCCAGAATAATTGTTTGTTTCCCCCAAAAATGATTTGCTGTGGACCTCTACCACACTTCATGCTGGAGTTTAGATTCTATAAAAAATTGGTAGTTATTTTTTTAGCTTGCACTCTGCCATCCTTATTTTGTTGAAAAGGTGCAACCAATTTAGGCCGGTATTACCAATTTTTCCCCCTCTGTTGTGCATCTTGAGTATGTCAGCTTGTTTTATTCAACTTATAAAATTACATGAAAAACTTACCCAATTAAATATTTTCTGAAGGTAGATTTTTTACTTCTGGCAAAATATGTCATTGGCAAAATGGTATTTTTCTCTTGAGAACAATTTATTTATTCTTTAAATTTTATAAGCTTAATTTTGGGTTAAGAAATGGTTACATGATGGGGCACATGGGATTCTGCTGAGTCCATTACAATTGTGGATCTGAATTGGCATAAAGCCTCCTTGCTATTAAAGGTGAATCAGTCCCATCCAGAAGGCAATTATATTTAACTGAAATTTGTCATTCTTATTGCCAAATCATCACTCTTTAACTATCAGTGTTTTAAGTACTATCATATACTGTCAGAGGAATCAGAATTGCAGGCTTTTAAAAATAATTTGGAAGTCAAGATGCTTCGGTCTTATTTGATTTTCCCTTTGCCTTCCCTTCTTTCCTGCCTTCCTACCCAAAAACTAGAGAAGCTACAGCCTCAAGATTATCAGCCCTACACACCTCAAAAAGAAAACTTTTCAAAATGATTCCAAACCTGAGGAATAAAATAAAGCAAAGTAATTCTAAAAATAACTCTCAAAATATTTGTCAATAAGAACAATAACAAGAGTGCCAGAATTGAGAGAAGAGAGTCAGTAATTTGGCTCTTACACAGATGTTATAAATGCTATACATTCCCATGAGAGAAGGAATATGGGTGATGATTCTTGTGACCACATAGTCCTTGGGAAGAGAGAAAGATTCAGACACTAGTTAAAACAATTTCAAATAGATCAGAATAGAAAATAAGTGCTTTTCCTTTTTGAAAAGAAGGCATACATGAATGCTAACATATCCCTGTACACCAAGAGGAAGGAAGAAGTGTGCCCATGTTCTAAGAACATGCAGTTCTGTTCAGGGAGACAGCACAAGAACTGGAACATGCATTGTCATGGCAATAATGCCAAACAAATCCAGAACTCTCAGCAAAGGTGGACTCTTCCTATCTACCAGAACACAAGTCATCCGTGGTTTCTTGCTTTTATTGTCACAATCTGACATAAACAAAGAAGTTCTGAAAAGTTTGAAAAGATGAAAACAAAAAGTTTCTTCTCCCTTTTATGCCAGGAAAGACATTCTGCCAACTACCTCTTAACTTAAAAGCAGAAAGTCTGGTCCAAAGAGACTAAGTGAGATGCCTGGAATGTAAAACATCACTGTCCAGTACAAACAGCCAATGAACACTTTCCATTTAAAAGCTCCTTGCTGCTGAACAAACATAGCTAACTCCCTTGAAGATTATTTTAGCCCTTGTTGCCTTTGCATGGATTTCTCATGAAACTTTGAGATCGTCCTTTCATTACATTGAGAAGAGCCTATCTCTATTTGAGTACACTGAGAAATCCAAGCCACTGATGCAAACTGAAAGCTTGGCTCTGGATCAGGTCATTGGAAGGTGATTCAAATGTTTACCACTGCTTTTCCTTGGCTGTATAATACCTGCACCTGTGTTTTATGCTAAGAAAATATTTCCGTCCCCAGGAATACTTACACTGCTTAAATTCAATACACAGAAGACAACTCTCTAACTCTGTGTTAAGGCCCTAATTATTCTGCCTTTGTAGAGAATTCCAATCTAATTTTAGCTTCTTCCTATCCACTTTATTTTCCGCATTTCTACCACCCCCCCACCAACCTATGTTCCAATTAATCCCCTCCTCAGTAGGATTTCCACTGAAGTGGCCAATGGAAAAAGATACAAAGTGATCCAACTATTTCAGATAAATAACCAAACATTGAAAGCAATTCCAACTTTAATTTTTAAGAGTCTTGATTTCTAACACTAATTGTAATCAGTAGTTTTCTCTGGACTCAAAATTTAGGCCAATCCCTGAAAGTCTATTCACTACAAGAAAATTCATTAAAAGCTAATTCATTGAAGGCTAGTGTACTTTTATTCACTAAACTTAAAAAAATCACAACAATCTGTATTGGATAGAATAATTTCACCATCTTTTCAATATTTCTGCAAAGTTTTAGTTGATGACTTTTCAATTCGTCTTCAAAACAATATGTTAAGGAATATTCAATTTATCTCTGCCCCAATAGAAAAATATATATCCATAAAATATAGACAGGAGAATATTTCCATAAAGAACATTTTTGGGACAAATGCATTTATATATTCAGAAAGAGTGTACTGTTGAATACCTCTTTGAATATATTCTTATTTATAAATATGTTTTGAATGCATTCATACAAATGTATTCTTGTGAACCTCAGATTTTCCTTCTCTCTGCTCTCCTTTCTTTAGTATATCTTATTGTCTCAGCTTCCTCAGTCCATGCCCTTCCACCTCCCCTTCCACACCTCACCTATAAATCCATTTTCAGTCTGTACCTGGCTAAGGTGACCAGACATTCTGGCCCAGAACAGTCCTGGTAGATAACATAATGCATGCTAAATATTTTGGTGATGCATTTCCCTCTCAAGCAAATTCTGGTTTGAAAAATATCTTCTTGGGTCCTTCTCCTCCGTGAGTTCTCCATTTCTGTAATCTCTGTTCTGGGATTTGTTGTTTGATGGAAATCTTAGATCCCAAAAGGTGATCTCCACTTTTTATCTCAGTTTCCTTCAGATATAACAAGTAGTCAAGGAGAGACAAATTAAAAACACTAAAAGCACTGCAAGGAAAACAAAATGGCAAATGATCAAATAAAACTGCAGGAAATGCCAACGGTTACTGAAACTATTCCAGGCAGTAAAATTTACTACAAATTAAAAAGTAGGTAAATTTAAATGATTGAATTGTTCTCAATTTGACTACTGGAAAATTGTCTTTCAGGAAATTGTTCTAGAGCTGGATAAGAGGAGGTAGGATAAGAAGAAGGAACAGTCTACACAAGCTTCTAGAATGCCTCTATAGGAATAATATCACCATCTACCTGTCCAACTTAAAAATCATTCCTTTAAAATTGTCTACGTTAAGTTGGCACAAAATAACATAAACTTATACAATCTAAAAAAAATGTACACCACAATTTATTGAAAGCTTAACTTGTGCCTGTAATTACACTATGCAGTTTTCCTATTTAATCTTCAAAATACACCTCCCACAATTAGATATAATTATTTCATGAAGAAGTTAATGTTTGACATTTTGTGATATGTACAAAAGGAAACATTTGGTATATTTAAAAGATAAGAAAGGAACCCAGAACTACTGAAATTCACAACTGGTGCCCCTAAGGAAAATTTGTAGGAATATGATGCAATATAAGATACTTAATGATACAATATAAGGTACATAAATGATAAGTATAATTTGTAAGCTTTAGCATTCATTTAATAATTAGAGAAATGCAAACTGTTATAGGAAAGTATTCATGGAGACACTAGATTGTTTTGTGCAAGGGTGATTTTTTTGGTACTTTGAAAACTGGGAAAAGGCAAAGAAAGCATTTTTTCATTGCTGTGGGGCTTGTTAAAATACAGAAAGCCTTTAACACAATATCTGGCATAATTTAAAGCACTAAAATACGTTATAATTCAAACTATAATCCTTAATGGTATTGTCTTATTAATACTATTAAACACTAAAATATGTTATTATTTGACATATATTTTAATGTTGTGACATGAGATGAGCTGAAAGAAAATATAATTAGCATGCTTGGCACTTCCAAAATCATCTTTGTAGTTTTGCAAAGATTTGCCAGTATAGTTTTGACAAAGTTACACCTCTTCATTTATACAGAAATAGAGTCAGGCTATATAGGCTCAGCTTTTCCAGATGTGAATAGGTATATATTGATTGAAAGTGTTGTGACAAATATTTTCCCACATGAGTTGCATGTTTTCAAACTCATAAAGCATATGAATGTGTTTGTAGACACAGGCTTATGTAAGTGTTAGAAATAGAGCAACTTTTTCTCATTTTCAAAATCAAGTTATCTGGTGGCAAAGAGAAGACTCATTACTGTAGCTTTATCACCACTGTGTGTATATATATATATATATAAAGAGCAAGACACAGTGAGAGGGATTAAAATTAACAGAAGCATCAAGCAAAGAAACAAGGAACATATTGAATTTAGATAATAGTTGAAGATTTGCTTTCAAAATTTATTAAAGAATTAAATAATTACTAAATTTTTTCATGTGATAAATGTGCAAAACTAGAAGACATTTGGTAAGTGTTCTAAGAGATTTTTAAAAATGAAAATATTATACAAATGGGCATATAATTGTTTACACATAAAAATATGACCGAGTGCAGCAACTCATGCCTAGACCCAGTGACTCTGGAAGGAAGCTGAAGTGGAATGATTGCTTAAGATCAGGCAATAAAGGCTGCAATGAGCTTTGATCGTGCCATGCATTCCAACCTGGGCAACAAAGTGAGACACTGTCTTTAAACTAAACAATAAAAAAGGAAGAACTACAATAAAAGTTCTATTCATATTTCCTTGTAATTATCATTAGACTTTAACCTTATTCAACCAAGAAACACGTTAACCTCTTTTTAAGTAGTAGTAAATATTTTGTCAATAACCTCAAATAGTTATTGTTCAAAGTTATAAAATAATCTTCAATCTTCCATAAAATTTTCATTGGAAAAAAAATGACTGAAATAAATAACCTGTTTTTAAAACTCCAAAATTTATTTGTAGACATCAAATGGCTCTTAAATCAATATTTTGATGATTTAATTGTAAATGATTCATAAACATATGGATTAGCTTTCACTGAATGACACATGATATTAAAAATTAAGGCAAAACGTTCTTGGCATAATGTAATTTGGTCTGAGCTGATCAAAATGTTTGAAAAGCTGATTCTGTATTGCTCAATATTATAAAATATAACTGGATGTATAAAAATGTAGACAAATAAAATTTCCTTTTCTAATTTTTCAAGTCTTGAAAACATCAACATTTAAATTCTACAAACACTATATTTTCACATTCAATATTTCCCTTGCACTTTTGAACTGCTATATTTTCAAGTAACTAAATATATTTTAACTTGTTCAAATTGGTTACAATGGTACATTATCCACTTAATAGATAGCACTTATTGATTTCCCTCCAAATAGTTTATAGGAATAACTACATACAAGGGGAAACCCCCAAAAGAAATTATCTTTTGGGAGTCTGGCTACTTGTAGTACAGGCTTCCCTGGCTAGGTAAGTGTTCTAGGAATCCATTCCAATCAGTGTACCAGCTAGTATTGTTGTGAGAGGCTGCATTCTGAAAAGAGTGTGACAAACAGGTGACTGGTTCTCTACCATGACAATTCACCTGTCCACACCATGTTGAATGTTCAGTCTTTCACCAGAAACTGCTTAAGCCCCATACCCCACTGGCTCTACTGACTGGCTCTCACCCCAAGAGACATTTTTTTCCCCCAGATTTTTTTTTAAAAAAGTCCTCGAAGGGAAATATTTTACTGATGTGGAAGAGGTGAAACAAAACACGGCAGAAGCACTAAAAGGCATCAAAACTGCCAAGTTCAAAAACTGTTTCAAGCAGTGGAAAAAGTGTTCTGATTGATGTATTACATCAAACAGAGAGTACTTTGAAGGTAACTAAGTTTAAATAGTACGAATAAATACACAATTTTTATTAAATAAATTTCAGTATTTTGGGGTCTCCCCTCATATTTGATGCAGAAATCTTAAAAGAACAAGAAAAGTGTTCAAAGAAAAAAAGCACAAGACAACAGCAATACTCACTATCTAGGAAGAAATAACTATGGTTATCAAGTAAACACTTTGGTGGTGATATATGCTGTCTTCCAGACATATATAATGCCTTCTTGACAAACATAAATAGTGTGGAGGCACATTCGAATGCCTTAACTTGGAGGAACACTACTATAAAAAAGGGGCAGAAGAGTAAGGGTTAAGTAAGATGAAGAAACGCAATCAAGAAAGGAGGAGGAGGGAGGGAAGATGAGATGGATGAAAGGATGGGAATAAAATAACAGTTTGCCAATTTGAGGCAACACCATTACATCTGGAATTAGCATGAAATGGGAAATATAAATCCACAGTTCCCTGGTTTGGATCTTCAATTCTCACTGATCTCAGTGTTTCAGAGCTTACAAATTCTGTCTTTCAAATGTAAATAAATGATTTCATATAGTTTCTCATTGAAACACTGAGAATCATTTCACTAGGGGGTAAAAATATGTGTTTTAAAGTTGTTGAGATGAAATATGTTGTACTGTAATGTAAGACTTTCAAGAATGATTTTGATATTTGATTTTTTAACTTCTTTATTGGTTGTAATTAATATACTTTATTATTTTTGTTGTTTTATTGGAAAACATGTATTTATGGTCTGTCTCCTTCAGACATGATTTTATTTGTGTGTATTAATTTTGTATACTGCAATTTGCTGAGTGTGTTTACTTATTAGTTCTAACAACTTTGGTAGAATTTTAGGATTTTCTGCATATACTTTAAATTCACTCATTTTAAGTATACAATTAAATTATTTTTAATTTAGATCATTGTAAATTTATGCAGATGTACAACCATCACCACAACTAAATTTTAGAATATTTAAAGGATTTTACTACTCCTCCAAATTTCTGTATCCATTTGCAGTTGATCTATAATCCCATAACTCCCTCCCCCACAGAACCCCTGATATGCTTTCTGTTCCTGTGGATATATCTTTCTGGATATTTCATGTACATGGAAGCATACATTATGTAATCTTTTGTAACTGACTTCTTTCTCTTATCATGGTGTCTTTGGCATCCATATCTGTGTTGTGACATGTATCAGTAGCCCATTCATTTTTACAACTGAATAATATTCCATTATATAGATATGTCACATTTACTTATCCTTTAATCAGTTGATACTCATTTTAGTTGTTTCCAGTGTTTGGCTATTATGAATAATGGTATTTGTAGCACATTTGCCTTTAATTTTTTACATATTTTAAAAACATATTTATAATAGCTGTTTTGAACTTATGGTCTGCTAAGCCCAACCTCTAGTTTTCCCATAATTTCTATTGACTATTTTTCCCATTTAATTATCTACTTATTTATTCATTTTTACTGTTTCTTCAAATGTCTTACTATCTTTTTTGAAACTGGGTAATTTAGATAATATTTTGTAGCAATCCTGGTTTCTGCTTCTTACTCCAGGAAGCTTTTGCTTTTTTTGTTTTTTTGTTGTTTAGTAACTTGCCTGGAGAATTCTCTGGAGTCTGTCTCCCCCATAGTGTGCTGCCCCTGCTGATTCTTCAGGTGGTTTTTTTTTTTTTTTAATTATTTTTATTTTAAGCCCTGGCATCCTAGGGGTAAACTCTATGTCAACATATCTTAGTGGTTGACCATTATTGCTCAGATGTTGTGGTCAAATACTTTGAGCCTAGAAGCTTTATATGCTTTCCCATTAATCTCTATTTTCTAATTTCTGATTATCTACAGCCAATATATCATGCTTAGTCACATAAAAAATCCTAAACACAGCCGGGCTCGGTGGCTCAGCCTGTAATCCCGCGCCTTTGGGAGGCTGAGGTGAGCCTGAGCCCGCGGGTTCGAGACCTGCCTGGGCAGCGAGACCTCATCTCTACAATAAATAAATTTTAAAAAATCAGCCGGGCATGGTAGCGCATGCCTGTAATTCCAGCTACTCGGAAGGCTGAGGCGGAAGGATCGCCGGAGCCCAGCAGGTCGAGGCTGCGGTGGCGGTGAGCGGCCACTGCACTCCAGTCTGCGTGACAGAGTGAGACTCCAATTCAAAAAAAAAAAAAAATCCTAAACAAAACATTAGTAAATGTAATATAGGAATATCTCTCTATTTAAATCTATCTATCGATCTATCTATCTATCTATCTATCTATCTATCTATCTATCTATCTATCTATCTATCTACAGCTATCTCTTGGCCAAGTCTGTATTATTACATGAATGTAGAATTGTCTTTACATGCAAATATAAGTCAATATAATTTACCAACTTAACAAAATATAGGAGAAAAATCATCACATTATTATTTGCATAGATGCACAACAGCTATCTGATAAAATACAATTATCATAAACCTAATATTGATTAAAATAAGTCAGACATTGAAGAACACATACTTCATTATTTCACTTACAAACATTAAAAATAAATAAAATCAAGCTACAGTATTTACAAATGCAATTCATTTACTACAATTGTAAAGAAAGTAAATACTTACCAAAAAATTAGATTAGACATTATCTTTATGAGCAAGATAGAAGGCAGTGATTGGTGGGGTACCAGGTGCTCTTTGGGACTGGCATTGCTCTATTTTTTTATCTCAGTGGAAGCTATCTGAGTGTTCACTTAGTCATAAGTAATTGAGTTGTATGACTTTGTTCTGTGTACTTTATGTTTATCCATTTTACAATAAAAAGTGTTATATTGTATTATTTATCTTAATTGCAGTGATGGTTTCATGGGTGTATCTATATGTCAAAATTTGTCAAATTATGCACTTGAAATACTGTACTTTGCATACTAATTGTAAATAATATAATATCAATTATAAATCTGTAAAAATATGTTTAAATGTATTATTTGCTTTAAAAAAGCCAGCATTATCTGTTGGGTAATAAGCACAATATTCTTCAACCTTAAGAAATAAACTTCTAGGCCTCAAAATAGATTTTATCTCTCTATCTAGAGTCTGCTTTATTTTGTAGGTAGAAAGAAAAACTTTAACTGCACCTGGAAAGGCTGGAATTTGCAATATTTTTTTAAAGACCTGATTAACACCTGCTTAAATATTTTCTTCCAATCTTTAATTAAACAGTTAAGGTAGGACTTCATTTTCTAGATATATAATCAGACTGAGTCTGAATAATACTTTACAGCTGCTAATTTCCCTTTCCAAAGAGAGAGTTAAACAGCAAAAGATTCTTTACTTTTTAAAAGATGATATTGAAAAGAGGATTATTCACTTTCTAAAAAGAAACAAAAATCTTAGAATAAAAAAATATATACATGCAAGCAAAGAAAGCGATTGCAACCTTTTTTTGTTCTAAAAATCACAAATATATATTTTCTTTCATTCCAGGAGAATTATATAAAGAGTCTAAATTTAGTTGAGTTGGATCAATAAAGGGAGAAGGTAGGCAGATTTCTCCCGCATATTAACTATTAGTGATAATTTAGAATATATCTTCGAAGTCTAAAAACAATAGTTGATAATAAATTAAGTTGCAAAGCTGTGGTCTAACAACCAGTAAGAGAAGGACTTCATTAGAACAATCTCCTCGGTCACCTTCAGCATCACTCAACTTCCAGAAAGCAAAGTCAGAGTGTAGAGAAAGCGTTTTTGCTTTAAGTATATAGTACTTAAGTTAATTTTTAAAATAAGTAAAACTACAGTATTTTTATAAGCATATTATCAAATTCCTTGCATTCTTTTCTTATTTGGAAAATGTTAGGGTTGTTTTCAATCCCTTGACCAGTTAATTTTCTTTTTAAATATCACGATGTATTTGGTAAAGAAAAGGAAGGAGGGGAGAAAGGGGATAAGGGAAAGGCAGATGAGGGGGCGGCAGAGAGGAAGGAGTAAGAGCATCTAGGTGATACCATCATAATACTGTCATAGGTAGTTTTTAAGGCTAATGTCATAGTTTAGTTAAGGGACAACACTTTACTGGTAATCTCCTATGCATGCGAGTGTGATTGGGAGCATTACTCTCCACTCCTTGTTTATGTATGTTTTCACTTGGGAAGGATGGGTACCATGACTCATGGGAATGTTGCTGTTGGTGTGATGGCCACACACTCAATTCCAGAACTGGCCTGGGTCTGTTTCCATTGTATCTTTATCACTTACTTGCTGTGTGACTCCAGGAATGTCACTTAATTATTGCGCCTCGGTTTTTTCATGTATAAAACAGAGATAATAGTTATACAATCTCATGTGGTTGTTGTGTGGATTAAATGTATTCATGTATTGAAAGGGTTCTGAACACCTTTTGGCACATAATATGCTTTATGTAAATGTTTGATATTTTTCTTTACTGTTATTATACTTATGCAATTATTTGCATTGCTTATTAAAACAAGAAGCTTGGTGCAAAAAGCCATATTTTTATTTATTTTTAAATGTTCGTCTTCTTACCTTTAAAATATCATTTATCTTATGCATGACAGCTAAATCTTTCTTATGCAGAACCATGAAGCTTTATCACAACAAATAGTCTGTAAGAAAGTTATTCCAAGAAATAGAAATTTACTTCATGCTAGTATCATAAATGCATGCATGAATCCAGGCTTAACACTCATTGAAACAATAGCATCATATTTTAACACTTCCAGTGAACAGGATCTTATAAGCTTCAGATATAAAGCACTTAAGTGAATGAATCATAGAAGAGTTAAGAAGTTTATGAAATTCTTCATTAAAAGGTCCTCTGAAGATTTTCTGAAATAACAATTCCATTCTAAAATGTATTGATATGAATATCTTCCACCAAAATATTAATTTTTAATTAATCCAGCATAATAGTAAATGAGTTCCAGATGGTGCCATAGTAAATGTTATCATATGTTATCTGTAAAATAATCATTTGGAAAAATTATGAGTTTCCAATATCATGGCTCAGTAAGAATGGAGAATAATGCTAGAAGCCAAGAGTAGGCACAGAATATGAAGGACTGTCTGGTGGAACTGACCCGTGACACTAGATTCACTAATACTCTCTAGTGTTCTACAAAAACATTAACTTAAAAAAAAACTAATTTTCTTGGGATTAATATAATATTAATAAATAATTAAATTATTAATCTAATTAAAATTATGAGGAAAGGAAAGCATACATCCTACCAAAGATATCTGATTACTTCAATGAAGAGCATGTACAATTGCAGCTGACACTGTGGTGTTCCACTGAAATCCGCTTGGTGGCAGGTACATCCACTGCCAGTTGTTGTGAGTTTTGGGAACGATGGTTCATGGCTGCCTTCTCTGGAGAACTGGCCTCACTATGAAAGAGCTACCTCACCAGGATGTGCCCTTTCGTACCTGACACATCTGCAAATCAGGTACAGCTTAAAGCCTTTCCTTAAGCTCTGCTTCTAGAGAACACAACCTTAGAGAACAGTCATTTCCATTTCCTCCTCAAAGCCCATCAAGAGGAAATGTATCTAGAATTTATATAAGCTAAAAGAAGCATTATTTAAATTTAAATGTTAGTCCCTACCAAATTAGTGAATCAACTTTTTTTGTTATTATTTCAACTGAATGCCATTTTGTACTGCTAGAACACATGGATTACTTTGTCTTCCATATATGGAAATCTAACAGTATGCGTGGGTGTGTGTGTCTCTGTGTGTCTCTGTGTATTGTATAATTTTGGGAATCACAATTGCATAAAATATACACATATACAGAAACACACAAACAAAATACATAGCATTTTGTTGTGTGGTCCATTAATTGAAATCAGCACATTTAAATGTGCAAATTTAGGAGAAAATGGACTCAGAGAAGTGTGTCATCATTCGTTCAAACTGTTTCTTTCAGAGAATTAATTTTCTATGATTGCTGTTGCCAATGGTCCAAGAATCCTATATACTGAATAAAATAAATCAAGATATATCTTTATCACCCAAAAATATTCATGAATGAATGTGAGCCCACCTTCTAGAACTTATAACTTAGTCAGACAATTTAGAGGTGTCAAGCCAAATCTCTATAGGACTAAATTAAAATTGCAGTTTTTTTCCAAAATTGAAAACAAATTTTAAGAATAAATTAGGTTAGCATAGTGACTCATACCTATAAACCCAGGATTTTGAAGACTGAGGCAAGAGGTTACTTGAGTCCAAAAGTTTGAGAGCAGCTTGGGGTTTCAACGTAGTGAGACCTCATCACTACAAAAAAATAAAAAATAAAAAGGTGGGTGTGGTGGCCCAAGACTATAATTACAGCCACTCAGGAGGCTGAGGTATATCACGTGAGCCCAGAAAGTTGAGGCTGCATTGGACCATGATCACACACCACTGCACTCCAGCCAGGGCAACAGAGTAAGAACCTGGTTCAAATAAATAAATACATAAATAAATAAAACAGACCTCCTCTCTTTTACCTACTCTCTCTGTATCTGCTACACTGTTAGAAATAGAGGTATTATGAATATGCATAGTGATAATTTTCAAGGAATTTGATGTTACGCACATTTTCTGCAATATGACCATCTAGTAGGTAAAATCTGTATTGATCCATGTATAAATTAGCCCTCCCCCAGGTACTCAGAAAAGGATAATATAAAATCGATATTAAGAAATGCAAAGAAACATGCTGATCATGTTTCTTTAACTTCCCTGTCTATTGACTCATTAAATGATAAGAAATTGCTTTGCTTTCATGAGTATAACCCCTTCTATTTGCGCTTATCTCACCCCTGACCCCCTTAGGATGTCACTGAATGTGGCATACGGTCCTGGTGGTATACAGTTTGTCAGTTGGACAAGTGGTGACTGATAGAATTCTTTAAGGCAGGTAGGGCCTGTAGGTCACGAGAGCAAAAAAATAAGCAGAACAAGTGAGATCATTCCCCACTTGACCAAACCAGCACTCATGCTGGGTCTCTTTTCTCTCAACTCATTATAAATGGAGTGCTATTGTGCATGTGTGTGAAGGGAAGAAGGGATTACTGGGTATTCCAGGTGTTCTAATTTTGCTTGTTTTCGTCCAGCCTGTGATTGAAAGATGTCTAGCACTTTTCAGTGGAGGAAGCAGTGAAAGGTCTTTTTAAACTGAAATAAGAAAATACTCTTTGATTCTGAAATGGGATGCTTGGAAACATCAGAACAGTATAGTGAGGTTTGCACATAGATGAGAAAAGAGTAATGAGGGAGACTGAGGGAGAGAAGAGGTTCAAGGTAAGAAAGAGAGAAAAGAAAAAAAAAAAAACTCTACCCAAAATTGTTGAGGCACATAAGATTTTTACTGTTACTGAACTTACTGAGTATGATCAGCATTCTTGTTAAAAATTACCATGAAAAATCTGATGACGTTTCTGGAAGACCTATCAGATAAGTTAAAGGGGCTGGGGAGGATATAGGGTTATAAGTACAAAAATATCAAACATCAAAAACTCAAGAAGGAAAGGAAAATAAATCTACATTGGAAGTGATATCATAGTTGGCAAAAGGAAAACAAATAAAATTATTGCAGTTTAATGTGTTCCTAAGAATCTTCTTCCTTCTACCAATTTCCTCATTTTGGTTACATTTTAAGTGTTAACAAATTATTTAGATTGGTGACTTTCCAGTATCTTTAAAAAAAACTACAAGATGCAACTTCTCCTAAATCTCAAAAGTATTAAAATACCTATGAATATGTGCTTAAAAACTCAACATTTTCAAAGAATTTTACACAACATAAAACCCTGTGGTCAATTTATTAACAGAACCTTGAAGGAATTTCCATAAAACACAAGATGGATGGGACATGGCTTATAAACAAAACCAGCTAGCTATGTATGTTCAGCTGCCGAAAACACAGGAAACCTGCCCAATTGAAAAAGACTGAAAACCTTCCCTCTACCCCCACACGCTGTAGTTCTCAACTTCGAAGTCAGAGTGAATTATAACCTGAAAAGTAGGCAACCATTTCCCTACTAAAGGAGGTTTCTAAGAACCCTACATCTATTTCCATTTAGAGGCTGAACTTTCATAACACAATCGCACAAGTTGAAGGTAGATTTTGGCACCCTGAGGGGTATAAACCTATTGAGAGCACACAGGGAAATTTCTGTGGAAGTTTGTTGTTGTTGCTGTTGTCTTTTTTATGTTTAGTTAATGAGGAATGTACAAGAACCACACAGTGGCTGTAGGATGAGATTCTCATTTCAGTCCGACAGAACCTCACCAGGGGAGAGACTGCTGAACACCTAGACTGTGCCTGTCAAATTTCATCACAGTGTAGATCTGAAGAGGAACTCAGCACCCCAACGGGTGGCAGGTGAACTCAAAGGCAATAAAATATCTGTAAACACCAACTCCGAAAAGCTGTATTTTATACTAAAGTAAATAAACAACAATACAAGATTTAGGAAGAATATTGTAAAATAAAAAGGAACATCATCCTAAAAACTTGATGAAGCCATAGCTATATATCTTATCTATTACATCAGAAAATTTTTTGAAACAACTTGGTATCCACAGTAGCATGTAAGATGATGTTGCTATGAGAAAACTGTATAGTAAAATTTTAAAATATTCTACAGAAAAAAGACCCTAGCAAACTGGGATTAACTTTATTTTTATTTTATTTTATTTTTATTGTTTTAGAGACAGTGTTTCACTCTGCTGCCTAGGCTGGAGTGCAGTGGTATGAGTATAGTTCGTTGTAGCCTCAAAGTTATGGGCTCAAGTGATCCTTCAGCCTCTAGAGTAGCTGAGACTGTGGGTGCAAGCCACCATACCCAGTTAATTAAAAAAAAAAATTGGAGAGATGGGGTCTCATTATATTGTCCAGAGTAGTCTTGAATTCCTGACCTCAAGTGATCCGCTAACCTCGTCCTCACAAAGCACTGGGATAAGAGGTGTGGGCCACTGAACCACACCTTAATTTTAATTTAATTTTCTTAATTTTTATTTTTATTTATTTATTTATTTATTTTTACATTACATGGAACACTAAAAAACTGAAAGGAAAAAAGATTAGTATAAAATAGCATTGATATAAAGTCATTTTGCTAAAATCAAATCAGTAATGCAGAGGACAAACATGTGAAGCTCTCTCACAAAAGCAGTGAGAAAGTATTTTGAAAAAAAGAGAGACCTGGCTCGGTGGCTCAGCCTGTAATCCCAGCACTTTGGGAGGCTGAGGAGAGTGAATTGCCTGAGCCTGCGGGTTCGAGACCAGACTGGGGAACTTGGCGAAAACTCGTCTCTACAATAAATAAAAAAAATTAGCCGGGTGTGGTAGCACACACCTGTAGTTCTGGCTACTTGAAAGGTTGAGGCAGAAGGATTACTAGAGTCCAGTGGGTGTACTCTGGGGTGGCCATGAGCCTGCCACTGCACTCCAACAAGGGCAATAGAGTGAGACTCCAACTCAAAAAAAGAGAAAGTCAAAAAGAGAGGATGGCAGAAAACCTACCTAAAATTACAGAGTTCCCAAGGAAGAAATCAGAACTGCTAAGAGAAGCAACAGACAAAGATGTAATTAAGCAAACAAACAAAAGCTTTCCTGAAGTGTGGGGGGGAATCCTAGATAACACTTGGCAATATTTTGTAACATTTCATTATGTTCTAGCTAACACAAGTAATACATATTTAGTGAAAACTTTCAAAAAATGAGAAAGAAAGAAAGAATAGATAAGAGTCAGAGAAACAGAAAGATTGAGAAAGTGAAAAAGAGAAGAGAAAGAAAAAAAGGAAGGGAAAAAGAAAGTGTGCAGCAATCATGTACTCACAGCATCACCATGAATGGATTCATCCTGAAATTTTTTTCTTCATTCATGGAACTACATTTGTGAGTGATTTTGACTTTTTACAAAACCAAGATAATTTGATCTTACTTTGTTATCTGTCCCCCCCCACCTCTACCCACCAACTTCATTTAACAACAGCATTTTTCAAGGTCATTGAACATTCAACTAGATAATGGACTTTCTTTTTTATTTTAAAGATGTGAGGTACAATTCAGGGTCAGGTATACATATGTTCATTATGCAGGTACCCTTGTTGATGAGGTGTGACTCTCCCTCCCCTGGCAGTTTACCACTCGTGCCAATTCCTTTCTTATAGTATTATAATTGTTCAAGGTCCACTGATGAGTGAGAACATAGGGTACTGTTCTTTGTTTCTGTGATAGATCACTGAGTATGATCAACTCTAAATCCATCCAAGTTGCTGTGAAGTCAATATGTTTGTCCTTCTTTATGGCTGCATAATATTCCATTGCGTATATGTACCACATTTTTCAAATCCAGTCCAGCTTTAATGGGCAACATGGCTGGTTCCATGCTTTTTGCTGTTGTGAATAGAGCTGCAACAAACATACATGTGCAGGTATCTTTTTCGTAGAATGATTTGAGTTCCTTCGGGTATATTCCCAATAGGGGAATTGCTGGGTCGTATGGAAGGTCAATTTTTAATTCTTTCAGAAATCGCCAAACTGTCTTCCAAAGAGGTTGCGCTAGTTTACATTCCCACCAGCAGTGTAGCAGCCTTCCTTTTTCTCCACATCTTCGCCAGCATCTGTTTGTTTTACTAACGATGATCATTCTTACTGGGGTTAGGGGCTATTTCAATGTGGTTTTGGTTTGCATTTCTCTGATGATGAGTGATGCTGAGCACTTTGGCAGGTGTCTGCTGGCTGCCCGTATATCTTCTTTTGAGAAATGTCTGTTCGTGTCTTTTGCCTGCTTTTTAATGGGGCTGTTTGTTTGTGTCCTTTCAGCGCATTTGAGTTCCCTGTAGATCCTAGATGTTAGGCTCTTGTCAGATACACAGTTGGCAAATGTTTTTTCCATTCTGTGGGTGACTGACTAACTTCCTGTGACAATTTATTCAACCTAATTCCTACATGGGTATTTACATTGCAATTGTTAATTACTGTATCAAGACACAGTGACACGGACTAAAACAGTGTTGGTAGTTATTTTATTTATGAAACAAACTTATTGAGTATTATCATGTGTAGTTTTTGTTCATATTAATATAAACTTTATCTGTGGGGATAAATAAATAATTAGAAGCACCGAACTACATGGTAAAAAAAATTGTGGACATGTCTATCTAAAAACGAGTCTGATACTTCCTTAAATTTCAAAAATAAGAATTATTGGAAAAGGTTGAAAATATTAACATATTTATTCTTTTGGGGATAAAAATTATTTATTTATATTCTTTGTTCATTTTTTATAAAGTGTTCGGGGTTCTAGGATGATGAAAGGAGGCATGTCTTTTTCAGAGTTCTAGTTGTTCCTTTATGATATATATGCATTGGAAAATATATTTATCAGTTCATTGAATATCACTATTATAATATTAATTTTTTAAATTAAGTTTATACTGGACCATGAATTATTGCTAATTATGAGTTCTCCTTTAGGTTTAATTCCTGTGTAGGCATTGCTTTCCTCTGAGATCAGCTAAATATCACCAATATTTGCAGTTATTTCAACATTTCATTTCTATATTAAATGTTTTAGTCAAGCTGAACTTTATTCTCATATGCTGTTGAAAGTACTTATTTTGATATACTGTTAAAATGCAATTAATTTATTAAATAAATAATATCAAATCAATTTAATTTAAGTAATAAATATTTAATGTCTTGTCCAAATAAATGCCTCATTACCATTTTTTTTTTTAATTGTAGAGTCGAGGTCTTGCCAAGTTGCCCAGGCTGGTCTCAAAACTGCGGACTCAGGCAATCCACTCACCTCAGTCTCCTAAAATGCTGGGATTACAGGTTGAGCCACCAAGCCCAGACCATCCCATTACCATTTATTGAACTATATCCTTACTGATTTTAAATGTCATAAATATTCATCTTTAACTATACATATAATTCCTTTATGGCTCTGGCAGGGGGGAGAGAATTATGAAATAGGCCCAGAGCATTCTACACAACAATGACCTGCTGTGCAGGGAAAAGACTTTGTAAGGGCTATCTACCATATGAGGAAAGGGCATTCGTCCTACTATGGTTCCCTTTATACTTTCTGTCCCACCTAAAAGATGGGGCAAGACAGACTAGCAAACTCTTGCGATGGTCATAACCAACTGACATGTGGCTACTAAAAAACTAAGATTGAATTATAGAAATCTTCAGTTCCCCACACCTTACCACTATACCAAGAGGACTTCAGTGTCCTGTCAGTGGATTACTAGATACACACTCTCTCTGAGGATGAGTACTAAAGGAAGCCCAAAGTCAAGAGAAGAAACAAAAACAAGATGGGACACTAGAGAAATCTGAAGCCTCTGGTACTTACAGCTCCTGCAAACATTAAAACCAGCTTGACTTCTAATCAAACAAACATAAAACCTAATGCTAAAGGCCTATTTACCTCCATTCTTAATCCTGATAACGCATGTCTGGCTTTCAACGTGTCTGGCTTTCAACAACAAATTTCAAGCCATATCAAAAGCAGGTAAGAAAACACAATCTGAAGAAGATAAAACAAGTATCAGAACTAGGCTTATATATGATGTTGAAATTATCATGCAGGGAATTTAAAGTAACCATGATTAATATTTGAGGGATCTCATTTTAAAAGTAGACATCATGCAAGAACAGTTAGGTGATAAGGGTAGAGAGCTGGATAATCACTTCTGCCCACTTTCAATAGGTAAGAGTCACATAAAGAAGACTGAGAAATGGAAGGCAGTTGGAAAACCATGGTCTGTCTACAATTTGACTACTAGAGAGGAAAAGGAAAACAGTTTTAAATGAAAGGCCATAAATATCTTCCCACTAGTTTATATAATCGCATGCACATATATACGACTATTTATTGGGACATAATTTTAGAGCTGTAATTAACAGGTCAAAATACACATTTGGGCGATGGGGAAAACACTGCAGAATTGGACCCGAAATTTGTTTATCTACTTACACTGACATGAATATTGATTGAGAATATACCACAATTTCTTTTCAACACTTATGGTGATTAATTTTATACAGCAACTTGACTAGACTGAAGGATACCTAGATAACTGGTACAATGTTATGGCTGGGTAGGTCTGTGAGGGTATTTCCGGAAAAGATTAGCATTTGAGTCAGTAAACTGAGTCAGGAAGATTAACTCTTTCCAATGTGGGCCCAAATAGAACAGAAAGGTGGAAGATGGGTGAATTAGCTCTTCTGGAACTAATTCTGCACCTGTCTTTGGACATTGAAGCTCTGTTTCTCAGGTCTTCAGACTTGGACTAAATTATACTACTAGATTTTCAGGTTCTCCAGCTTTCAGACAGCATATTGTGAAACTTCTAATCCTTCATAATTGCATAAGACAATTCCCATAATAAATCCCCTCTTTGTCTATCTCTATCTACCTATCTATCTGTCTGTCATCTATCTGCTTTTGTTCTGTTGTTCTGGTGACTCAACACTGGATACTATCCATATTTTGACAGTTACTTCAGAATTTGATTACTGCATTTTAAAATTTTCTATTTGCCTGTTTCTTATTATTACTAAGTTGGGCTATTTTTCTAATACTTTTGGCCAATAAAATTCCTACTTCTATCAATTTTTTATTCATATCATAGCATACTGGATGCTAAGAATGTATATAAAATAGTTATCTTAACTATCTTCTATGGAAAAATGAGGACATTTTCAAAATTACCAACATTTTTGTACCTCATCCACTCACCTCCAAGATGTTGCTGGTACTATTGGAATTTTTTACCTAAGGGCTTATAATTAAGTAGCCATTATTAATTTTATGTCTTCTAAAATTTATTTTTTAAGCATATATAAAAGTATTGCTTCTAATTACTCTTATACTTAGCTAGACTAAAGTTCATTAGCAATAATTTTATATTATGACTTACCAATACATACATTTTTATTTTTTTTACAATTTTGATCCAGTGCTAATCTTTTTTCATGAAATATTCCTGGGAGGAGAAAACAAGTGATATGTCTTCTGAGATACACTGCATCTAAAAAAAATTTTTTTTTTCTTTTGGTCATTACTCAAAAAATTCAGTTCGCTTTGTCAAGAACAAAGAATCTAAGATTTTACTTCTTGCAAGCTAACAAGTTATACTGGTTAGACTGGAAATGTGGAATGTACACTAAAAGAAGACACAATGATACCCATGGGTCAGGACACAGACCTTTATTACTCACAGAAATCAAACTATCATCTTCTTGGGCTGTTTTCAGAGACCTAATCTCCAGCACAAAGCAGAAAGGTAACTCTGGAGCACATAGTAGATTGTGTTGTAGGAGAACAATAATCTTAGGGATGCTAAATCTTTTCAGGTGGAGAGTATGTGTACCTGTCTTCTGCTCCCAAGGGAGGTACTATTTCTCCCAAGCTGTTCACTACATAAACATCCTTGAAAAGACAGTCCGCAACAAAAGCATTCAGTGAAGAAACTTACCTAGTGCTACAAGTTTAATATGTGATTCCTAAGAAAGCCATCATTTTCATCCTATTTGAAATAACATTATTTTGTTGTCATGATGTTTACAAAATAATTTTAAGCATTATATATTTCACCAACCTAAATCTAGGCATTAGTAACTTCTAGGCATTAGTTTTATTCATAGTCATAAATACTTGCAATTCAATTATTCATATTATTATTTTTCTCATATGAATACTTTTTTCTGGGATGTTTTTAGAATGACTTCATTTTTTAAAAAAAAAAAAACCTATATTGGACATTGTATTCTCTGTCTTCCAAGTCTTCCTTGGTATTTTTTATTGTTTGTAAAATATTGTCCCTTTTTCTTTCATAATGTGAGAGAGTTTCTAAATCTTTCCCATATTACTGATGCAATTCCATGAAAAATCCTGAAGATTTATATTGGTCAATCACATGATGGTCAATATAGTGTTCCTGCTAGCCCACATTCCATTGCTTAAGAAATTTGCCACACAAACCTAGTATTTCTCATCTTTCAAATATTACTGATTGTTAGTGATAACGAAGTACAATACCTGATTATTATCTACGTCTCAGGAGTAAATTTTAAGTGGACTCTCAGCCATGTATCTAGTTTGGTCCTCTCTTGCACATATCTACTTTGTAAAAACCTCTCAAATTATATTTTATTACCTTAAATTTTGTGTGATATTAGTCATTCTTTCCTACCTCTAACATATTAAATTTTTAGTCACTATTTTAACAGATACCTGAATGGGAAAAAAAGTGAGGAGACAGGCAGAATTGAGATACCATCCAAAAGTGGGTTAAAAATATTTGAATTTCAAAAACAATTGAAAAACCAGGTAAACTTCAAGCTTCTCAGTAATAATACATACAAGAAGGGAATGAAGCACTGTAGCAGCACTATGGTGAGGTGTAAGAACATGGGCTCTACTATCAAAACTCAAGTCCAGATTTTACCAATGACCTGAGATAAGCTACATATTCTTTCTAAGCGCCTTCATCACTAATTGAGGACAATAATACCTGCCTGCTACTATTACCTCTTTTACTGGATGAAAGATGAGCTTAACTGATACTGAGTACATAAAACACATAGTACAGCACATCATACATACCATGTGTTATTAAATATAAGATTTCAAGGATGGTAAAAGACACCGTTATTTTATCTACTATTAGTAAGACAGCCAAAGACTGCCAATTAAACTGTGACATAATGCCTTAATGATAATCCTGAGTGACAACCCATCACACCAGCCTCTCGTTTGCTTTGAAATTAGTTTCAGCTACACCAAGGTTTTGGCAGTTCCTCATGCTTTCAATTGCATTTATTTGAGCGTGATAGGCAATATTTGTTCACATAGATCTGTAAAATAAATAATTAATAGAATTCAGTTCTCTACTTTAGGGTTTTGGACTTTCTTTGATAACATAAATCAGGTTGCTTAATCTTTCCAAAAAGTGGAATTATAATCATCCTTCCAATAATGGAAGGGTGTATTTATATCAAATGTATGCCCCCTTCTCTGATCTGTGACTTTTTAAATATTCAGTACTTATATATTTAACTGCTGAGTGACTGTGTAATTCTTTAGAAGACATTTGACATGGCATTAAAACTCAATATGTACAGTAACACCAGTGCATATATGTAATTGAAGATGTGGCAAATAAGAAACTGTGACCAAATTTGTACATGTGTGACAAAACTGTCATAACTGTGCCACCCCAAAATGATTGTATGAAGTAATTAATTATGTGTTTCATAACAATTTCAGAGATGTTAGAATATAATAAAAATTTACATTTGCAAATTGATGAACTATACTCAGTAAATATCAATTTGTAGTACTACAGATATTTGAAAACAAAGTTTGTGTTCATAAAGATTCTGTACTCACTAAAATTTTTATTTTTTTAAAGACATCAAACATGTTCTGATGAGCAAACACTCAAAAATTGTACCTACAACATACCCGTGTTTGTGAAACAGATTATTTTAAAACTGTGTACAAATTATAGTACAGCCAAACAATGGAATATTGTTTATGACCAAAGAGGAGATACCGATTCACATCAAAAGACATGATTGAATCTTAAATGCACATTACTAACTGAAAGAAGTTGTATGAAACAACTATATATGGTACAATTCCAATTGAATACCCAGAAAAGGCAAACAGCAAAAGTTAAAAAAAAAAAAAAAAAAAGAATCAGTGGTTACCACAAAAGCAGGATGGGTAAATTTGATTAGATAAAATATATGGTGTTTGTAGTGCAATGAAACAATTCTATAATATCATAATTGTACATAAATGACATTATGTATCTATTAAAACCCTTAGAATGTACAGTATAAATTATGAAATTAAAATTATTTAGGGGTCAAGGATCTCAGAAAGGAATGCAGACTATGACTAAAGAATCTAGCTGTATTGGAAATTGTGCAATAATTTCACTAAAGAGGGTGAAAAGATCCTGACCTAACTAACTTTGAAAATGAGTAGAGTCTATACAATTAAAGACAAAAGAAGCTGTACATAAGCATGCTATTTTAGTTGATAAAATTGTTTCCCATGATGGCATTGGTTAACAATTCTGATACTGCTACACAAGTATACTAGAATTAAAACTTAAATAAATGAATGGTGGATCATAGGAGCCAGGTTTCTCACTGATGGAGTAGAAATTTACAGATAAGCAAGGAGAAGAGGCTGGAATGATCCCTGTAGTAATGGGTTACAGTTGGGAACATCAGTATAAAACCATGTTTAGTTTAACATAGATACTGATGATTACATATAGAAATATTTATAAATGTGTGCATATATATATGTATATATATATATTATGTATATATCTACACATAATTTTGTATATACATAGAAATGGATAATTCTAGAACTGGGATTGGAAATGCATAAGATAAATCTGGAACATCTTATAGTTCCATAATGTAAAGAAGTTGTGAATTAAAGAAAAAAAATTCTATCTAGTTAGAGATGTGTAAAAAGAGACACAAGAGGCAACTGAAAGTTCTCCCAATGGCCAAAGCTGAAACAATTCAAAAACTAAGATAAATAAAGTGTATTGAATTACCATTCGAAGTATGAAGCAAATATCAGTGAGCCCATACTGACATAAGCAAATGATAAATAAGTCAATAAGTAAATAAGAAAGGGCTAGACAGCATTCCTTGCAAAATCTTAAATAATATATGTAGATAGTCTGCCCTCAAAAAGGGAAAGTATAAATCCCCACAACTTAAGTATAGGCTATTCATAATTTTTAAAATTGAATAACTTTACAAACACTTTACAAACCCGACAAACATTTCATCAGCCAAATGATCAAGGTTAACATGAGCAGTGACATATCATGTTCATAGTATGTACTCATGATGATTAGTTTTACGTGTAAGTTTACCCAGATTATAGCACCCAGTAATTTAATTAAATACTAATTTAAGCATTGCTGTGAAGATATTTTCTCAATAAGGTTAACATCTACAAACAGTTGATTTTAAATAAAAAAGATTAACCTCAATACTAAGAGTGGGCCTCATCTAATCAGTGGAAGGTTTTAAGGGCAAAAACTGAGGTATTACAGAGAGGAACAAATTATGTCTCAAGAGTGCAACATCAACTCCTTAATGCCAACTTACCCTACAGACTTTAAACTCACTACCCCTCATACTTGTGTAAGCCATTGCCTTAAAATAAATCTCTTTACACATATTGTATTAGTTCTGTTTTGCTGCAGAACACAGACGGATACAGTGCACTTGGTATATTGTAATAAAAATGGTACCTTTACCTCTTTGCTCTCCTTCCTCTCCAAATCCATAACACCATGTGAATCATTAGAAAAACACATCAGACAGGCAACCCCTTTGGGTCCCCTCCCACTGGGGGAGCTTTTCTGTCCTCTCAATAAATTCTGCTTTAAAAAAATAACAACAACAAAAAACATCAGGTACTCATAAGCAGACCCTGCATATTTATCATAATACTATAAGAAAGGATTTGGCAGTAGTGGGACAATGCAACATAACATCAGTAAGGGTTACTGACCTAAAACCAGGCAAAATAGGGACCAAAGGGAGGACCAAACTTTACCTGTACAATGACCATTTAAGTACCTAACCCTGAATTGTACCCCACATCTTTAAAATAAAAAAATAAAAAAATAATTTTAAACAACAACAAAAAGAAAAACATAAGACAAATTCTAACAGAGGGACATCCTAACAAAATACTTGGCCAATACTCTCAGCTATCAAGATCACGGCTATGGTTTGAATATACCATCCAAAAATCATGTTAAAATGTAATTGCCATTGTAACAGTATTAAAAAGTGGGAACTTACATAGGCAATCAGGCCGTGAAGTCTTCACCCTCATGAATGGATTAAGGCTGTCATTGTGGGATTGGATTAGTTACATGGGAATAGGTTCCTGAAAAAAAATTAGTTCAGCCTGATTTGCTCTCTCTGTCTTATGTGCACCCTTCTGCCTTCTGCCTTCTGCCTTCTTCCCTCCCCCTTCCACCTTCTGACTTCCGTCTTTCGTCATGGGAAGATGTATAAAGGCTCTCACTAGATGCTGGTGCTATGTTCTCTGGACTTCCCAGGCTCCAGACTTATGAGCCAAATAAACTTCTTTTCTTTATAACTACCAGTTTGTGATAGTCTGTTATACCAGCAGAAAATGGACTGAGATCATCATAAAAACAAAGAAAAGTCTGAGGAACTGTCACAGACAATACAAACTTCAAAAATAAGACCACTATATGCGATGTGGTGTCCTGGATAGAATCCTGGAACAAAGAAAGGCATTAGGCAAAACGATAGGAATATCACGAATGAATTTTATTTTATTTTTATTTATTTATTTATTTATTTTTGAGTTGGAGTCTCACTCTGTCACCCAGACTGGAGTGCAGCGGCCACTCCCGGCCACCGCAGCCTCGACCTGCTGGGCTCCAGCGATCCTTCTGCCTCAGCCTTCCAAGGAGCTGGAACTACAGGTGCGCGCTACCACGCCCGGCTAATTTTTGATTTATTGTAGAGATAAATCACCAAGTTGCCCAGGCGGGTCTCGAACCCATGGACTCAGTCAATCCACTCACCTCAGCCTCCCAAAGTGCGAGATTACAGGCTGAGCCCGGCTTCACGTATGAATTTTAATTAACAATGATGTAGCAGTATTTTATTTTATTTTATTTTATTTTAATTTTTAGAGACAGGATCTTACTCTGTCATGCAGGCTAGAGTGCACAATCATAGCTCACTGTAAGCTCAAACACCTGGGCTCAGCCTTCTGAGCTGGGACTACAGGTCTCCACCATCACACATGACTAATATTTTTTATTATTTTTTGTAGAGACAAGGTCTTCCTATGTTGCCCAGGCTGGTCTCTAACTTTTGGCCTCAAGCAATCTTTGTGTCTCAGCCTCTTAGAGTGCTGGGATTACAAGTGTGAGCCACTGTGCCTGCTAGTATCAGTTATTAACTATAACAAATGTACCATACTAATGTGACATCTTAATAAAAAGGAAAACTGTCACGGAGGCATATGAAATTTTTGTAAACTAAAAACTGTTCTAAAAAGATAGACTGTTATTACAGTAATTGTTTGTTCAAACTATTAGGATCTTCCAAAGTAGAAGACCCAAGGTGATGTCATTTTCATTATTTTCAATATATTTTTAGTATTCACTATTCTTGTTTTCTTGTTTTTCTTGTTTGTGAGTTAAAATTTGAAATATATAAATATTGACTATCATAACATATTTGATGTGTTTTTAAGTATAGTCCTAAGCATATTCTTGTAACAACTACAAAAGAATTCAATAATAGTAGGCAAACGACTATATTGTAAAGTAATAATTGAAGATAAAGTAATTTATTAGGTAGTGTTATGATAGTTAATGTTGCTTATTAAAGTAATTTTGTCCATTTTAATTGAATCTGGTGCTGTCTTAGCATCAATTAGTATCACCCTGGTTCAGGAATGCATAAAAGTTTCCTATTGAGATAAATGTTAATTATATATTTTTTAATTTTGAAAATTTTCTGTACATAAGTTTTTTGGGAGTAAGTTATTCACATAACTAGAGACAATATGGATACCAGTTTCCTGCTCAAAGGTATAGAGGTCAATGTCCTACTATAAAAGAAGGGCTTGCCCAGAGGAGAAATAGATGAAGATGGGTTGAGGATACATAGTTTTTCACTAGAATACTCCAAGTACATGAGCCAAAAACTTCCTCAGGTAGACTGTTGGGTTCACTACTCAGCTTTCACTTTCTAAACAAGGACACAATCCCACATTAGGTTGACTGATAAAAAGTTAGTTCTTAAGGCTGTACCTAGTATAATACCTACCAATTAGTACCCACTTGATGACTATTGTGAATGATTGTTTGGGCCCCACTTAATACTTAAGGCACAGAAACTGGAGTGTGTAGAAAATGAGGGATAGCATCATTTCACTTATGGGTTACCAAGAACTGAGTCCTAGACTGGGATATAAGATTTTACTCCTTTTTCCTAGTCATGTGAGCCAATTTCCCTTAATGACTATGACAAATAAAATAATTGCTCAAATTTATTTGCTCTAGAAAAAAGGTTTACTAAAGTCAAACAAAAATGATGTTAGATAGTGCCCATATGGAACCTGTGTGACCTCTGATAAAGGCTGAACTTTGCCTTACATCCAATGAACTATGTTTTAAGGTAATCTTAGAATTTGCTTCACTATGAAAAAAGGAGTCTCCCCAATTTGCTAATATCTTTCCTATTATTTTTAAAAAGAGCAAAGAGTATTAGGACCGCCAATAGTCAAATAGCATAGAAATCAATGCATCCCTGTATGTCCCAAGTTTTCTACCATTAATATGTATTTCATATATCATCATAAAGAAAATAAAGTACATATTCACTGAAAAAGGCCACCATTATACATAAGATCAAACATCACTACTTGGAGTTATGTTGAACTAAATAAATTAGGATGATTCACTACATGTTACTTGGAAGATGTAAGTAACATGGAATATCAATATGAAATGAACATAGGCTCATGTTTGATCTAACTCTTTTGATATAAGGAATTATTAACTTTATTATTTTAAAAATTAGATGGTAATTCTGTGCTTAGTCTTCTCTTATTTTATAGACATATAATACAATAAATAGGAAACCTTTCATTTTTAACTTAAAACTCAGATTATAATAGGAAATTGAAAATTATAGAACCAAGACAATATTTATCTCAGGCAGAATAGAACTGTTTTGAGCAAAGTATGGCATACTATTTTAAGATTCTAGACTTGCAATTAGAATATGTTAACGTTTAAATGCTCTCAGCTACATAGAGCTATGTGGCCTTGAGTGCAACCCCTGCTTTTTTAGCCCTTGGTTTTCTTATCTCAAAACCAGGATAAGTAACTACCCCCAAAGGCTTATTGTAAGGGTTAAATAAATGACTCTTTTTTTTTTTTTAAGAAAAAGGGCAGTATTTCTAGGAAGAGGAACCCACGTTATTGAAGGAGAAAAATGTATGAAATTTAGTAAGTAAATAATCAGTTCATAGAGATGGATATTGGCCACAAAGACTTGGTGGAAAAACAAAATAAGAAGAAGGAAACTTCAGAATGATAGCGTTCTTTCCACTTTAAGAATGGGTGAGCAAAGAACATCTACTCTTGGGTACTGACCAAATAGAGTAAAAATTTAAGAAAACTAAACCATGTACATGTCTTGGTCACCTCCACAATAAATTCCCCTACCATGGAAATGATATTAATTTAGTAAAAATAATGTATATGAATTAGAAATGGAGCAATAAGTGGTCTAGTTAACTCTTGAGCAAAGAAAATCTGTGAGGTTTTCATAATGAAATAGGAGATTGTGAGGGAAAGCATTTGTGCTATATACTTCATATAGAAGAATGAAGTTTGTCTATGTGCTCAAGGCACAGCAGACCTGTCATTGTCTCCTAATGACTGTCAGAATACATGATAAACTAGTTGTGTATCTATGGCATCTCCTATCATCCTGTCTGACATTGCCACTTGAAAGGAAACTTAAAATGTATGATAATAAAATGCTACTGAAGGACATTCTATTAAATTAACTACTCATTATTACTATTACTTATATAAAATATTATATTTATCTACATTTATTTATTTATTTATTTTAGGGACAAAGGTCTCCCTCTATCACTCAGGCTGGAGTACAGTGGCACAATCATAGCTCACTGCAACTTCCTGGACTCAACCATCCCCCAGCCTCAGTCTCCTAAGTAGTTGGGACTACAGGAACACACCACCATGCTCGAGTTATTATTATTATTTTTTAGATTATTGGTAGAGATAAAGTCTCACTATGTTGCCCAGGCTGGTCTGGAACTCCTAGGCTAAAGCAATCCAGTGTGATGGCCTCCCAGCGTGCTGAAATTACAAATATGAGCCATTGCTGAGGGTCATATTATCATTAATATTTTACATTTTTATCTTTTTCTTTGACTGGACAAAATTCTTGTAGGCCGAAGTCCAAGGGCCTGAAAAGGTACACCATTTCTCTCTGGCAGAGTTTCTAGCAGTTCACGCAGGTTTCTCATAGCACCAAGGACTGCTATCTGCAGCAACTGCACTGCATGGCAAATACTACCATATCTAAATATTTCTACCTGCATTTGCCTTTAGCATACATTCATTCTCTCTTTCTTTCACTCAGAACCCCCAAAAGTAGGATATCCAATCTGATAAACCGTGAAAATCACAATTACACAAATGTATGACCCTTTCTGAAGGATATTGTGTATGTTTTAATAAAGCCTTTTGAGATTTCGCTGCAGGAAGGCAGTAAGAATGATTGGTTGTTAGAAGAAAAAATCATCCACTCATTTTGTCTAAATATAGAGTTAGCTCAATGCGTGAGCATCGGATCTAGACTGAGGCTTATTGCCAGCAAATTATGACAATCCTGACATTTAACTTCAAAATCATAAAGATTTATCATCACTTTCCCCACATTTACTGGACTTTCAGACCTGCCAGGTGATCTCAGGTAAAAGTTTAACCAAATGTTTTGCCACAGTAGAACAAAACTCTCTTGCCTTACAACCTCCTGATATCTGCTTCTCACAGATGCTTACTGTTAAGTCAGTCCCACTCAACTTAAAAATTTGTTTAAGTCAGTACTCCAAAATACCCATTTCTGCACTAAGATAAATAATGTTTGTTGCTATGACAGATATATCTAGAAATCTCAGTGACTTCAGAAAATATAAAATTTTTTTTTTCATCCGTGTCACAGTCCAAGGCATGGAAGTGGGGAAGGGAGGCAGATAATCCACAGTCATTCAGAGAACCTTGCCCTTACATCTCTGGTTCTGCCCTCCTTTAGGTTCCCAGAGTTTTTTCTAGTCTGTCAGTGAATATGAGAGCGAGAGAGAGAGAGGGAGAGTTTCTGGGGCCCAGGGCTAAGATGGAACACATCAATTTCACACATATTCTCTTGACCAGAACCTAGTCATGTGGCCATACTTACCTTTACTGAGCTGGGGAAGTGGAATCCATTGTGTGTCTCATAGACAGAAAAGTGATATAGGTCAGCACAGTTAGCACGGACAGTCCCTGCTCAAGTACTCTTTTTCCAACTAGAAAAGAATCCCCCTTCCTCAAGACTTTTTTTCTTCCATTTAACCAAAAAAAAGTATCACAATAAATATGAAAATCTAATCATGCCTGCCAGTAATGGTGTTGCCTACAGTTATGCTCTGCACTACACGCACAGCTGAAAACAGTGACCATGGATGGAGGTGGGAGGTGGGGTAGCTGGGGGAGTGAGGGAAGACCTCTGAAAAACTGCAAAATGATGGGCAGCATTGCTGAAACTTAAGAGCAAACACTAGAGGGTCACACATTGTGTCTCTCTTTTAGGAAATTGTGGTAGGTGAAATTCTCAGTGACCCCCAAGATTCTCACCATTGGTGTCATGACATACATAATCCTTTCTGATAGAATTGTCACTTCTGTGATTTTTGCAGGTCATCTAAATTTCCTTCTTAGCTGACTGAAGAGAGAAATTCTCATGGCAGCATTGAAGAGCAAACCATTAAGTTGTGGAGAGGACCACATGGTCAGGCATGGCAGGTGAATTCTAGAAGCAGGGCTGATCCCCAACTGACAGCTTGCAAGAAAGCAGTGACCTGAGTTCCACAGCCACAAGGAACTAAATTCTGCCAACAACCATGAGCTTGGACACAGACTGTATGTCTCAGACACAATTGTAGCTCTCACCAATCTCTTGATTTCAGCCTGGTGAGCAAAGAACCCAGCTATGTTATACCCATGTTTCTGACCTTCAGAATGGTGACAGAATACATTTGTGTTGGTTAAGCTGCTGGGTTGTTGGTTATTTATTTATTTATTTTTTTTGCAGCAATAGAAAATTGATACAGTAGCTAAGCCTATACCATATAGATACACTGTAGATAATATATCTGTTTTATTATTTAATGATTAATTAGAAATAACTAAAAATAGATTCACCATTTGACTCAGCAATCTCACTATGGAATATATACCCAAAGGAGCATCAATTGCTCTACCAAAAAGACTCCTGCACTTGTATGTTTATTCCAGAGCTGTTCAAGTTAGCAAAAACATGGAACGAATCTAGGAGCTCATAAGTAGTAGACTGGATAAATAAAATGTGGTACATACACACCATAGAATACTACACAGTCATAGAAAAGAACAAAATAATGTCCTTTGCAGCAATATAGATGCAACTGGAGGCTATTATTCTAAGTGAATTAATCCAAAAATAGAAAATTGAATACCACATACTCTCACTTATAAGTGGGAGCTAAACACTGGGTATGGACATAAAGAAGGGAATAACAGACAGTGGGGACTCTTAAAGGGGGAAGGGAAGAAGCCCAAGGGTTAAAAAAAAAAACAAAAAAACTACCTGTTGTGTACCATGCTCACCATTGGTGTGACAGGCTCAATAGAAACCCAAACCTTACCATCATACAATATCCCTTGTATTAAGCCTGCAGGTACCCCTTGAATCTAAAAAAAAAAAAAAAAAAAAAAGATGAATTGATAAAACAATGTACAACTATGAAACGAAAGCATATTCTATGAAAAATCAGTCTTTTGTACAAGAAAATATTATTTCTCTCTTTCATCAATGGTATAGCAAAGCCTGTAGTACCTAATAGACTATTAGGTATAATTTCAGACAAAAAAGAATATACCGAAGTCCTATAACTTCTGAGATGTTCTCATTTGTAATCATTAGTAGTAACTAAGTACTTACAATATGCAATAACCTTACATGCACTATTTTATTTAATCTTCTTATATCTCTGCAATGTATGTTTTTAAATCTCATTTTGCAGATTAAAAAACCTAGGCTTATAGGATTAAGTAATTTACTTGAAGACACACAGGCTGTTAAAAATAAACTCAAGAATCAAAATCAATCTACAATTCCAAATAATTGATCTTTCTACTGTACTACTTTTAAAATTTACATTGCTAGTCATAACACCACAATAACTTTGCTTTAAGCCTTCTATCACAATTAAAATGCAAATGGGAAGTATGGGAAATGATTAATGGGAAACTACAAACTCTCTTGCTTACATTAATGTGAATTAAAAACCAATTTTGGAAGCATCAACGAATGATATTCATATATGTATATATGTGTGTGGATATGTGTATGCATATAGCATCTTCACATAAAATTTTTCATGATGTTTTCAGGAGAATACTATGAAGTAGCCAGGCAGGTTTTATTAGCTTACCAGTTTCATAGAAAAGAAAGCTGGGGTTCCGAGAATTTCTAACTTGACACCGGACATGACACTGAGTGAAAGTAACAAGTCTCAATCTCATGTCTTCTCTTCAAATACAAACCTTGTTTCCCTGCATTAGGACAGGTGTATGGGCAGAGCTGGTAAGGGGGAGTGTACAGAAAAGATACTGGTAAGGACTACAAAAATCCAATCAATCTACTTCTTAATTTTTAAAGGACCTACTATAAGGAGGACTCACCTCCATGACTAGCACACTGATGACATTTATGTACCCAAATATTAGAATATGCACAAAACATCTGCCCTGCCTATGAAGAGAAAAAGATACATGATCTGCTTCTTTGAAATTCACTGTATTTGTATAAAAAATAATAAGCACATTTAACCACTTTTATTTGTGATGATGACTATTTCATTTTATATAAACTGTCTTGGAACAAAAAAAAAAATCCCCAGAGCCATTCTAGGATTTAACTATTAAATCTATTTTTTATGTGGACTTCATCTAAAACCATTTTTGAAATACAAAGAGGGAATAATCACAACTAAAAAACAGTACAACCTTCTTCATTGTGCTGATTAATACTCTCTAATGACACTGAGTAGGAGAATAGTGCCCAATCATATATTGTATTTTGCTAGTGAGTTATGGTTAATGATATCACAAGTCCTATGATAATACTATGGATATAAATCCTGTTTCTAATAAGTGTCAAAGCACAGCCCAATGCACTGTCAACAATATTGTCAATTAATTGTCTATTACTAGTGCCAAGGTATAGGCGAGCTGTTTGTTTTCTGAGCAAATAGTTCATTGAGAAGATTGTTTCAATTATAAATCTCTCACGTCCTTCCACATTAAGTGTCTTACTAGAGGTTGAACAGTCATTAATGTCTTACAAAACCAAGCCTTTGCTGCAATTGTTTAACAGCTATTTTGCAATTATAAGCAGCTCAAACACAATTAGAGTCCACAATTATTTTTGTAATGAATTAGAAATATAAAAATACATGTAACTCTCTAGAAGTCTAAGCATGGCTTAATTCTCCTTAGCTTTCCCTGGAGTGAAGGGTTAATTTATTAAGGAGTGCAGTATGATTACAGTAATTATTGTGTATTGGTTCTTGAGAGGATAGAATAACTTTCTCGAGTTATAATTCCAGCATGGATAGTACCTCCATGCGATTTTCTCAGAACACCAAAACGTACATTTTTGTCTCTTATTGCTAAAACATTATGAATATACTCTCTTTTAACTAATGGACTTTTTGAATGATTAAATTAAGTAGTCTTATTTTATCACTAAGAAACGATAAATGTATTTTTAATTCAAAATATTAACTCTGAAGAATGACGTTTTCTCCCCTACTCTGTCATATAATTATTTTAAGCTTACTATAACACATATAATAATAAAATTAAATAATAATTTTTAAACTGCTATGATTACCTGGTTTATGTCAATGCATGGAGTTGTTAATCAGTTCCAAGCTTGATACCACAATAAGAGCTATCTTGGTAACACAACTCTCCATCCCTAATGATTTTTTAAAAATCTTGGATTTTACACACCAACTATTTAGAAAATGCTACAGAATACACAAAGCATAGACAATCCGTGCTTAAAGCAGAAACATCTACCATTTTAATTTCAAGTTTAATTTAGGAGTGCATGTGCTCTCCCCTCAAATGTTCCTTTCTGGAACAGCTTCCTCATACCCACCATCCTGTATACATTATACTCCCCAGTTATTCTCGAGTACATCAACCCATGAAAGCGTCTTAGCAGAGAAAATTTACAATCCTCACTCAAAAAAAAAAAAGTATGCTCTTGTTTAGTGTCTGATGCTCCCTCTAGAACACAAACATTAGAAGCCTGTCATGTTAGTTGACCTCTATATTTCCAGGGCCTTCTACAGACTTAGCATATAGTACATTTTAATAAATAGAGGCTGTAAAGGTAAGACAGTAGCTTAATGATGAAAGCCCCAGATTTTGCCATCAGTCATCGGTCTATAGAAATAGCCGCAGCAGTGGTGCCTTGATGAACATTCTATAGAGATAAGGTTCTATCGCTTCTGAAATTCTACTGATCAGCTGCTACTGTCAGGCATGTCTGAGAGCACCTGGGCAATAAGAGCACAGGTACATCACTCATTAAACACACGTAAATGGTTGGCTGGAAAATACTGCAACAGCACATCATGAACTTTTTACCCATTGGAGCAGAAACATAAGCCACCCCAGCATCTAAAATGGCAGCCAGGGTGCAGTCCAAAAGGATATCTTTCCATGCTGGGAAGATAACTAAATTTTTTTATTGTGAATCTCGCTACTCAGTTTTGTTCTCACATGAAAAAAAAATACACAGGTCATTTATAAGTTTGACTTACATTTGAAAAAATTATCAAAAAAGAGTCCAAGGAATAAATAAAAGTGTATTTATTCTCTACGTTAATCAATTTTGCCAGAATACTTCTAGTCTGATAATTTGCCATCAAAGAATACTAAGGGACTAGGAAAGTGCAAGATCACAAATTCATGGAGCAAATATCTAAGAAGAATATGCATGAAACCTATAGTGCCAAAGGACAAAGAGACATCAAAGAGAGTCATTATCAAATATGGCCTATTTCTACTTGGATTGTTAATATCTTCCTCCTAGTAACCTTAGGGTCTATTTTATATTAGGGACATTTGTTTGTCTTATTTCCCCCATGATTCTCTTGATTCTGAAATTAGTTCCCGTGCCTTAATTGTAGAGGTGTGGTTGTCCTATGTTGCCTTATGCTGAGTGCACACTAAGTAGTAGTTGGATTATGTTGAAATGTCCTTTACTGTTTGGTTTTCCAAATAAATACAGAAAGTTATTAATATAGAAAAGTCATTGGTTATGATAGTACAACCACTAATCAGTTCTTGATTTTTATTTTTTCCTGCCCATTTCCATAAAGCAGCTAGAATGTATACATGATTAGGACACTTCAGAACAAGGCCCACCTGGATTAGATGATTAAACAAACAGGACAAAAACTCATTCAAAATGTTAATTATATGCTTGATAGCACTTATATATTATATAATACTTAGTATCATGTCGCAAACCATATAGAATGTTGTCATTATTTCCTATTTGGAAATACTCTCAAAATTATCAAGTATGATATACAAATTAGAGCTATTCTCAAAATTATCATGTATATTGTATGAATTAAATTTAAACAAAATGGACAGAATATGGGGTCAATGGAAGTACATATGTATTCAATGAAAGAGTTAAAAGCTACATAATAGAAATGTATTTGGAAAAGCAAAGACAGGAATACATGATTACACAATCTGCAATTACACACAATTTCTGTAGCACGGGGGGAACAGTTAACAATTTTCCATTGCCATTTGGATATCAAAATGGACTGAACTAGGCAAGGAGAAAAGAGATAGTTGAACATGTTATGTGGAGGAATTAGAAAAGTTAGAATTTTAAAGTTTCCTTCAGCAACTAGTCTACAGTAACTCACAGATTACTAAAAACTTATGCAAGTTTTATATGCCTATTCCATCTGCTCTTCATTAAAAAAAAAGTGTTACCATAGCAACTGCCACATGCCATGGTATTTATGCTGCATCTGATGTACAAAGCATAGCGTGTGTAGGAAGGAGTGTGTGTATGTACATGATGTGGCAGCTGTCCTCTCTGCCATTTTGTTGCTGCTCTAGAATTAAACAAGTAGTGGTTATGAATACTCATTTGAGTAGTGATACTAGTGTTCATTTAACTACATCCTCACCAAAAAAACATCACAGTAGTCTTCTGATAATGATTTACTTAAAAGGTATTATATGAAATAGTTGTTTCAAGAGAAAGCCCCATTTTTCATCCTAATTTTTAAGGTAGACATAATACAACTGATGCTCTTTGTTCTAAAGCAACTAGTGACATTTTTGTTTAAAATTATAACATACATCAGTCATATTAGATAATGGGATTTATTGCACAGTAAGATACTTTGCAACAAACTTTCTAAAGATGTCTTTGTTCCTTTGTTGTCCCATTTGCTTATTATCAAATTGTTAGAATTCACTTGGACATCAGCTAGAGCCTGAAAATTACGGTGGACGCTGGGGACATGATTCCCTACTCTCTACTCTTACTGCCGTCTACTATTACAGCTGAAATTGCTATATATGTGCTTTTCCATTATCTTAGAAAAAGCTAAGTGCTTAGATACAAGCTTCTCTTGCAGCTAAAGTGGCCAGGTGATACAGTTCTGGCCAATGGAATATAATCAGTAGTCCCCTGGAGTGTACCTGAGAAAGCTTTGTGCTTCTGAGAAAAAGTGACAGACCTACCAGCACTACCTATTCTCCTAACTGCAGTTGGAGTTTTAACATTCATTTTGCAGTGGAGTGGCAAGCATGATAGAGTGAAAGAGAAAAAAAGTAGAAGTTTACTTGGCAAGACAGAAATTTAACACCAACTTTGTCCTTCCTACTAGCATCTCTCCTCTTGTTTACAAATACTTAAATGTCATTACTGCTTAGGCCACTGTTAGTGATATTTTCTGTTCCTTGCAGGTGAATGCATTCTTGTCTGACACCTAATGGCTTTTATTGTGCAAAAACTGTATGACATTATTATTTTATATTACTAAAATATTCCATTTTGGAGCTTATTTTGTTTGCTGAAAAACGATGTGAGAAATATAAGCTATATATTGTTGTTTTTCATGTCATTAATTCCTTATTTGATAAAAAGCTAATGTTTCAATAAAATGGGTAAAATTTTAAGTCAAAAAAACAAAAAGAACTGAATATTTATACAATTTTAACCAAATTACAAACCAGCATTTTTGAAGTTTTAAAAAATTACATTGAGACAGCTTTTTTTTCCTGCAATATTCTTTGGCATTTCAAGACTCAACCTCATTGGAAAATTTTAACATCTCAATATAGAGTTTGAGGTTTTCAGCCTCACTAGGATTATTTCTTTTAAGAAACAGACTGATAATATGTGCTTTTTGATGCCTAGCTGCACTTGATCAAAGTTTCCAGCCCAATTTTCAAAATGTTACACATAGATTCTGAAGAAAGTATACAGAACAAACAAGCATTCAAGTGAGACATCAATGGCATCAAAATCATCCAGTTAAAAACAGCTTTTTTTTTCTTTTCTTGCCTTTGATAAAGTTGATGTGATGTATTAAACAATATATTACAGTAGTAAAAGTTAAAATAGTTTGAACATATATCAACTATGAAAGAAAACTAATCAGCTAGCAGTAAGCTGAGAGCATCCAATGGAGAAAATTGAACACAAACTAGAAAATTATCTAGCAGACACTTCTCTTGGCAAGACTTAACCTCTGCTCCTTCTTACCCTTCTGCACAACACACAAGAAATCAGCTATAATGAGATCTAGTTACATCTATACATGATTTCCAATGGTAGGGAAATCCAAGGTGTTCTCTCTTGCATATTTGGAGGCAGTGAACAAGCAGCATGATCAGAAAGCAGAAAGAAAGCAAGTGTTCCCCAGCCAAGTCAGACACTCTGATCCTCTACTTTTCATATGAACAATTTCAAAATATTTGGTTATTGACAAGAAAGATGTACAGTCATGTAGTGATGACCAAAGACCAAAAACATGAAAGATGCTCACTTTTCTAAAATTTTTCACTCTTAAAAATACATTCTCAGGGTAGATTGAATTGAAAAAATTATATAAATGGATGAATATATACATATTAGTTCAAAAAATGCCCACATTCATTCATTTATCCACTCAAACAATCATTCATTTATTTATTTAATATAGTAACTGATTCCCCCATGAAAAATACTTTAGCCCTACTTGAAATTATCCCCCTCCCTTAAACATGGTCATCCATTTTTTAAGGTATAATAAATAAACATTTTTGAAAACTTGGAAAAGCATTTAACTCTGCTGCACATTTTAGTAAAAGTAGCATTTATTTTTGCTTTTATGAAGCCATAGCTCCAACAAGACTGTGCTAGTGAAGCAGATTATTTTTCCCATTCTATATTTATATAATTTTATTCTAACCTAAATTTAAACGTTAAGAGAAAAATTCAGGGGGTGGTATGAAACAGGTCATAATTTGTCAAAGCATTCACCAACTTGTAATTCAGTATGGGTTCACTATTATAACTTATTGCTGGAATTTTCTTTTGGATGTCCAAGCAAGAGCATGCAATATTTATATATGGAAAAAATATATATATATATATGGAAATACATTAACTAAGTTTATAAAAATCTCTTTATATATATATGTGTGTGTGTGTGTGTGTGTGTGTGTGTGTGTGTGTGTGTGTGTGTGTATTATATGTATAATTATGCTACAGTGTATACTGCCAGATGGAATTTCAGGTGCCTACATCATCATAGCTATTATTAAATTATCTTTTGTGATGATACCTCAGGTAGTCATGACTGTTATGCAACAGAGAGTTAGGGAAACATCTTCAGTTTTTAAAGCTATTAAAATCTCTTGCAGGTGTGTTTGAGAGAAGCACAGCACAAATTCACTTGCACACGATGGGGATTAGAGAGTACGCAGCCCAACCACAAGGGGCAATTAACACAAACAGTGTGAGAGAAGAAACACCAGAGTTGCAAACTAAACAGAATGCACATTGCACTTGTATCCCCTGATTATATTGCAAAGCACAGATGTTGATTCTACAAAATAAATGATATTGGCAGTTTTGGGCTATGAGATAATCCTGTAGCATCTACCTTTCTGAATATTTACTTTCTATGGATCCCGTTTTCTTCCTAGTTTTCGAGATTGTGTTTACTCTTTTCTCTCTGTGATGTGAGCTGATTAAAATTATAAAGAGCTTTATTTATCTACTTGTGGCTAATATATACCTTAATACACTACATCTAGAGTAGAATTTCTTCCTTCAGTGACTTCTACTAAAGGTACATGGGATCATTTTAATAAAAGTCCTCTTAAGGTTCATTTTTCCCAAAATCTGATATATTTATAATATACTAATTCTCTTAATGCACATTAAAGTTCCCTTCCGTTAGCCCCAACACCAGTGATCTGAGTTTTCCCCCCTTCGATGGTATTTAAGTCTATCTGTTTTTAAAGAAAACTTGAAATCTTCATTCTTTCTCCACATTCCAGAATATCTCATGAGTCATTTCAGAAGTAAGAACTGCACAGAGAATAGCTTTGGCTGCCATGCTAACCTGTCATTTAAGAAAACTACATTAATCAATAACACCTGAACAGTTCAATTACTGAATAAGAAAGGCAAAGAAATGAAAAAAAGATTAATAGTTCTTCCCCAAATTAGACCCCTAAAATCAAAGAGGACCTGCGACTTGTGATGATTTGAAAAGACTATTACTGTTTGAGTTAATATATAATTATCAAACCCTTTTATTTATTTTTTTTCCACATACAGCAGCCAGTTTTACTGTCAATTTTTCTGCTCGGAGAATTTTCACCTTTGATTAATGACACTTAATAAAAATTCTAGCTAGTCGCAATGAAAGGAAAAAGAGTCACTTGAACCAATGGTGAAGTGCTTTATATAGCTAGGCTAGGAAAGGTTAATGGCATCATTACTCGGATCTTTGGAGTATACACCTTCCTCTCTCAGAGTATGTTAGGAGAGTTGGATAGTGCATTAACTCTTTCCAAACTCTAGGTCCATTGAGAACTGTTCATTTTAAAGATAATTAATTAATACTTGTAAAATACATCCCATCTTTTCCCTTAAATGATTTCTAGTTACTGTAATGACACAAAAAATAACAGAGTAGAATGAATCACATCCAAGAAAATACTAAAGAGAAAAATAATGTAATACAGGAAAACAAAACCCAAAACCTATGTCCGCAAGACCAATGTGTATACATTGCATAAGGAAAAGTTTTAACAATTCTTTGTACCCCTCAGCTTGCCAAGAATGATTTCTGAGAATATTCACAAAGGTTTCATACTAAGAAATGAACAACATTTTGACAGTGTCAGAAGATTTGTTGAATTCTTTCTTAAAGCACTGCTTGATACAAACCATTTGTACTCCATCACAGTACTATTAATACGTAGAAAAAAATATTTCTATGGCGGTGAACAAGGCTAGTTTGTTCATTAACCAAAGTTCACTGAGCACTTACTAAGGTGTCAGTCATTTCTAGATGATTGGAATACACGAATATACAAAATAGACCCCTCAAAATGCTCTTGGAAATGCTTATTCGAGGGGACAGGGGAAAGCAGATAATAAAACTGAAGCATAAAAACAGGGAAATTGTAGTGTTTAAATAAACATAAATGAGGATAATAGAACTGGGTGAGAGTGAGAGTAGCAAGTAGACTATCTTTATAGAAAGAGTAGGTTGCTGTTTTAATAGACTGGTTAAGAAGGTTTCCATTGTGGAAGCTAACATTGGCCTTTTGCTCACCTGCTTATGATCATTTTGATTAGTTGGGAAGTACTTTGGTTGGCTGCACATCCATCTAGCCTCTAGGACCCCCATGATCTTTTAGCCATTGATCTCAGTGGATCAAAGTTGTTCTAATCTTATTGCCCATTACAGTAATTACGTCTATCTTGCCTTTGATAGTTAAGTTCATTGTGAGGCTGCTCTCTTCTAGTACAGGAGAGAACACCACTTCTGCTGTCCTGAAGGACTTTAAGACATATGAAGGTTTGAGGTTTTTCAACATCTCCTCTCACTCCTTCCTAGTCAGATCTTTTTTTTTTTTAATTTTTATTATAAAGGTGTGGTGTACAATTCAGGGTTAGGTATACAAACATTGATCATGCAGGCACCCTTGTTGAAGAGGTATGCTAATTCCTCTTCTTCCCCATTAGTGTTCTGACATTAACATAAATCCCTGCTAAGGCAGTGCATTCAGTCTCTTTTCTAGCTCTCCCACTCCTATGACAATATGGGGGCCAAATTTTTACTATATCCATCCCTCTGGATCAAAGTCTAGATCAAATAAAAGTCTACCCCATTGTTCACTACAATATTTACATCCACCTTGCCTCTGATCCTTAAGTACAATGTGAGGTTGCTATCAGCTAACAAGAAAGAGAAGACTGCTTATCTAAGTACTTTCATAGAAGACTTCTGGATTTCATAACCGACCTAAGTCAAACTGTATTTTTCTTGAAAGCCTCTAGGTCAGTTAAAAAAAGTCAGCTAGCTCCACATCGCTAACTATGGCCATGGCTCCTTTATTGAGCAGGTACGAGACCTGTTGCAAAAACCAGCACTACTCCTTTCTATCTCTGTCTTATGCCAGTCACCACAGACATGGTCTAAGGAATTATGATAGTACAATACACAAAATGTTTTCTATGACCTACTTACTATCAGCAATTGTGTCCTTGTCATCTGATGGACAGAAATCCAATACCAAAATCACATTCTAAAGGTCTGCTCTCTAGGGCCAACTCTGATGCAATTGTCCTAGGTGGGCTTTCCTAAAGTCTAACCCTAAGTTATGACTTAGGTGCCAGAAGTTTACTTGAAAGAAATCCCAGGAAGAACAGGGGGGATAGTGGGATATGAGACACAGAAGGAAAAGAAGCCAATAAGGTGCATATTAAAGGGTGAGGCATGGCTATGTACAGCAGAAGCCAATGTCACTGAGGACCCTCAGAGAACCTGTAAAGCATGCTAGAGTCACCTCACTCAAGGACTGAGTAGCTAGGGCATTTTTCACCAAATTCTATTCCTATTGGTTGAGGGATGCCCTTGTTATAGCTAGCTTTTCTGCACAGAATGCATTGTGTCTATTGTGGTAAAATAAGTTCCAGAGAGTCATAGAATTCCTTCTGACAGAAAGGTAGGAGGGTGTAGATACTTGCAATTTTAAGTTGTCAGCCTGTATGCTGGACAGTTTACTACACCAACAGGCACACTTTAGTGGGCCAATGGAACATGGCTCAGGGCAATAACAGTACTGGAAGCATTGTACAAGCTCTAATTGTAAACATGCACTATTTTTAAATTGTTTTGACTTTTTTTTGTTGCTCAGGCTGGGCTCAAACTCCTGGTCTCAAATGAGCCTCCTGCCTCAGTCACCCAAAATGTTGGGATTATAGGCATAAACCACAATGCCTGGTCTAATCATGCACTCCTAATAAATTTTTGTGCATGCTTTTCAACACCTTTACTCTTTTTTATAACAACCTAAGCTTACGTGCTCTCTGTGATGACATGGAGCAAACTATCACCTAATTGCCTTAACAACCAGCCCCCATCAAGGGGAAGGTTTAAAAAGCATTCAACTTCAAACAGCAGTCACCATTGCTTTGCTAAGCTATGGTCTGGCCAAGTGGATCCTTGAGCTATGGTCACCGTGTTTCCTAGCTTTGGCTGCCTCCCCTACCTTGGGGAAGTGAATCTCTCTCTCTCTCTCTCTCTCTCTCTCTCTCTCTCTCTCTCTCTCTCTCTCTCTCTCTAATTTACTTTCTAAATAAACTATATTTTCCAATCTAAAAAAACCCAAAACAACAATAACAAACAACCTAAGGACCACCTGAATTCCATTTATCCAATTCCTAACTTATAAACTACTGCTATTAGGTATTTTAATGATATTAAACTAGAAATATAATAAATCCTATAAATGATCATTATTATTGTTGCTGTACTGCGTTAACATTATTTTCACATTTAGTTTTGCACCTTCTTTCCCACATCTTTGGCCTCTTATCTATGATTATATTTCTTCTGCCTAAAGTATGCCACTTAGAATTTTTTTTTTTAGTGTAACCTGCTAGTAGATATTTCTTTTTTAGTATTGTTCATATGGATTTTTTTTTCATTTTTACATTCATTTATGAAGGATATAGACATTGAGTATAAAATTCTAGTTTTGAAGTTTCATTTTTTTTTCTAATAAAGTTATAAACATCATTCTTCTGTCCTCTGGTTTCCATGTTGCATTCAAGAAGTAAGCTCTCATTGCAACTATTGAGTTTTATTTTTTAAGGTAATACCCTTTAGCTGCTTTACAATGTTTCTCTTTGGTTTTATCAAGTGTCACTATGATGTGTCTAAGAGAAGACTTTTTATTTTTCCCACTTTCAGTTCATTGGTTTTTAACAATCTGAAGATGGGTATCTTTCATTTTTAAACCTGAAGATGGGTGTTTGGAGTTATTTTCTCATAACTATTGCCTCTATTCCATTGTATCATTTCTTCCTTTCTGGGATTCAAATCAAATGGATATTGTTTTTTCTCATAAGCTGCTTCCTCTGTATTTTTTGCTATCTTTGTGTTGTTCTGTACTTTCTGAATAATTTCTTCTGATCTATTTTTGGTTCACTAATATTTATTCAGCAATGTCTAGTTTGCTCTCAAACCCATAAGGTTAATTTTTAAATTATTGTATCATAGTTTTTATTTGGATACATTTTATTCTTTGTTCTAAACTTGCCATGTCATTTTTATAGTTTTAAGTTTCCTCCCAAATTGTTTAATCTAACCTTTTATATTTTTTTAAAAATAAGAGGATTTGTTTTATTGTCTGTATCTGACAGTTCCAACTACTCATATTTTATGGATCTATTTCAATTGTATGTTGTCTCTGATATTGTGTAATTATTTTATCTTCAACTGTGGGATAAAAGTTTTATTTAATAAATTACTTGGTAGGTTATTTTGAAATCTATGAAAATAATAACTTCCTTCAGTGATTATCTGTGATAGGTTCTAGAAGTGGGTAGAGAGAGTTAAAATTTTTTTGACCCCAAGTGATGAAATTCTGGTTGAAAATTTCTGTAATATCTATTTGCCTTCTTGGTTCACAGTTATTGATGGGCATAGCTCTAACAGACCCAGTTTTAATTGGTACCAGAGTTTCCATCTTTGGCAGGCTCTGAACTTTGATTTCTGTCCTCCTCGATTCATAAGACCACCAAACACAATTTATTTTAGTAGAGGTTCTCTCAGTTTGGGAAAATTTCCCCAAATAAAAGCAATCTTGAGTGGCTTATTTGAGTTCCCCCAAGTCTAGGCCTAACTATACCTCATTATCTTAAAGGTTCTTTAATACTTTCAAAAAGAAATCTTTTTAAAACTTTGACTAGTTTATTTATTTATTTATTTATTTTAAAGAGGGAGGTCTTGTTTGAATCAAATAGTCTGCTACTATTGATCAGATCAGATATGTTCAGGGTGGTATAACCATAGACTAGTCTGCTACTATTGAAGGTAAAATTATCCAAGTCATGTTCTTTTTATTTTGATCATAATTTATTTTCATATGGATATTTTTATTAAGCCAATATCCCTTAATAAAATAAAAGATTTATACAATTCTAAAAGTGTCTGTATATCTGACACTAATACATAACAGAAAAAATGTACCATTTGTTTTAAGTATAGAAAGAGAGTAATTACTAATTTTGTTCACTGTCATTTGCCTCTAACGTTGTGCCTTGTCAGTTTTAGAACTAATCAAACATTATTTTCTAAAGCTTAAATCTCATTCAGCTGTGAAATGTATAATTATTCCACTGAGTTGACCAAACCTGTTTCTGTATGAGACAGAGCCAGCCCATGGGCAGGGGCATTAACGAGATGGTACCTAACAGAATCTCCTGAGCATCAAATATACAAGAATACTCTTTGACTATAATTAAATACATAATATTAGAGTCATCCAGAAATATAAAGCTGTCTTCATCTTAAGAAGAAGTTGCAATCATTATTATTGCCATATTTACAGATCTATGGGCATTTATATCCAGACAGAATGTGACAACCTTGCATGGTAGGAATACAACAAATGTGATGACCAGTTTGTGATAATTTGAGATTAATTTAGACATTGCACGGTATTTGGCCTCAAGTATTCCCTTCACTGATATTTCATGAGTCATATTTTCTTACTTAAAAGCACTAAGTTAGGTATTGAACATAACATTGATTAGAAAAAAAAGGTCATAAGTATAGTCTTCAAAATGTTAATGAGTTTTTGTTCATCTCTATTAAATATATTTCTATAGATTACTTTAGCCTGTGGCAAGAAATTGAAGAAATTTTACTTTGAGAAGACATCAACATGACAAGGGCATGTGCAAAGACTAAGGAAAAGGAGGTATAACTGAAAGCAATAGATCAGAGAAAGAAAGTTCAGCATCATTCAGTCCTCTATTTCTTCATCAATTTCTTCATATGCAGATGTAGAAAAGAACTAAAGATAAAGAAAATTGTCATGAACAAAGACAAAATCATCAAGGTGGTAGACTCATTGGCGATTTGCAATGAATTGAAAATGGAGAATAAAGAAAAAGAAATCAAAGCATGACAGACATTTTTCAAAAGAAGATACAAATGGCCACAAGCATATGAAAAAATGCTTAACATCACCTATCATCAGAGAAATGCAAATCAAAACCACGACGATATGCCATCTTACAACAGTCAGAATGGTTATTATTTTAAAAAATCAAGGAATAATAAATATTGGTGAAGATATTGAAAAAAGGGAATGCTCATACATTGTTGGTGGGACTGTAACTTAATAAAACCTCTTTGGAAAACTGCATGGAAATTCCTCAAAGAACTAAAAATAGAACTACTATTTTATCCAGCAATACCATTACTGGTATCTACTCAAAGGAAAAGAAATAATCATAACAAAAAGACACCTGCACTTCCATGTTTATTGCAGGATTATTCACAATAGCAAAGATATGAAATCAACCTGTGCCCATCAATGAATAATTGGATAAAGAAAATTATACATATATTACATATATAATGGAATATTATTCATCTATAAAAAATGAAATCATGTTTTTTGCAGCAACATGAATGGAACTGAAGGCCATTAATTTAAGTGAAAGGGTTCAGAAACAGAAAGTCAAATACCCCATGTTCTCATTAATAAGTGGGAGCTAGATAAGTGTTCACAAAATCATAGAGTATGGAATGATAGGCATTGGCATTATAAGTGTGGAGGGTGGCTGGGCTCGGTGGCTCAGCCTGTAATCCCGTGCTTTGGGAGGCTGAAGTGAGTGGATTGCCTGAGCCCGTGGGTTCGAGACCCGACTGGGCAACTTGGCGAGACCTCATCTCTACAATAAATCAAAAACTCAGCTGGGCGTGGTAGCGCATGCCTGTAATTCCAGCTACTTGGAAGGCTGAGGCTGAAGGATTGCCGGAGCCTAGCAGGTCGAGGCTGCAGTGGCCGGGAGCGGTCTGGGTGACAGAGTGAGACTCCAACTCAAAAAAAAAAAAAGTGTGGAGGGTGGAAGCGGGGTAAGGGACAAGAAATTACTTAATAGGTACAACATACACTATTCAGGCAGTGGTTGCACAGAAAGTCCAGACCTCATCACTATGCAGTATATCCATATAACAAAACTTCACTCGTATCTCTTAAATTTATACAAATAAAAACCAAGTCATAACAAAGGAAGGAAGCATGATATATAGGTTAAAGTCTTTCAAACCCTGGTAACATGGAGAATAATGATACCATTAACAAATAGAGCAAAGTCAATTTGGGGTGATAAAATAATGATTAATGACCTTAGCTTTGAAAATGAGGACTTTGAAGGACACCCAGTGTGCATAAGAAATGAAGATCTGTAATTGGGACAAGATGTTGGTATATGCATGTGGCAGATACACACATATATGTAAAATGTGAAATTGCATTGCTTTAAAGGAACACATCGCAAGGGGAGAGAGCACAGCTAAAAAAGAAGTAGGAGATACTACTGCCCTGCCCAGGTCCCCTCTACCAGCTGGGGTAGCCATCTCCCTGCTGTTCTGGGTGCAAGTTCCAGCTCCCTTGCCTCAAAGACAAAACACAGTGGTGCAAATTGAGCTCCAGATTATTCCATAGAATCAGACCGAAGTTGTCTTCCTAATTAAGCCATATTCTTGTATAGTATTTTTTGTCCCCTGTCCTATCCTGTTTCCCTAGACCCCTTCTCTTGAGAGCACTTCCAATACATAACCCGACCAACAACCCAAACTCTACATCTAGGTAACATGATCTAAGACAGACGACATCTGTGGGGAGAAAAGTTTTAAAAAAAGAAGTAGCCTAAAAGTTGTCAGAGAGATAGGGTTATGTCCTAAAAGTGCTGAGAAAAGAGGGTTCCTGATGGAAGAAAGAATCGTCGTTGGTGTCAAAGTTGGTCATAGAAGATAAAAATGAAAGTCATGTTGAAAACTGGGATGGCATTTGTGACCTTTCAAGGGGTAAATCAGTAGGATAGGCTAGATACCCTTTCTCAAGAAATTGTGACATAGAAGGACAGAAAGATTTGAGATTTGGCAAAGGCAGAATCTGAGTCCCTTTGTTCAAATTCAAATGTAAAACAGAGAAAGTAAAACGAAAAACAAGAACAAAAACCACACAGCTACTTTGGCTGAAGTGTGGTGGGACAACTCCATAACATAAAAACTCCTTGTGTTTCACCTTCTCCTCATGTGTACCTACACCTACACCTCATCTATAGGGGTCCTGTAACAACCAAAATACTGTAAGGACACCAGGTGACATCCACTGATTTAGAGGAATAATGGGAAACAAGACTGAAGTACAAAGTATGTAGTGAGAAAATCCTGAGAGGGTTAATTTGGGACAATTACAAAAGCATCTGAGCCTCACCTAGTTTGGATATTCTCACAGAGAAATAACTGCTCATTTAAGGCCCTAAGAATACCAATATATCTGCCTAAATTACCTCATTAGGCTAGGACACAAGGCTCACTTTAAACTGACTTTTACTAAAGTGAAATCTGGAAACCTAGGTAGATTTGGTAACATCCATCCTCTAAAGTAAAAGTGAAGGAACACAGCCAAATACATTTTTAGTTATTATCTCAAATGGGAGACAATAACTCTGTCAGTTCTTTGCACCTTTTTATAAAATGTCTTGTTGTTCTAACCTATCCTAACCAAAACGAAAAGGATTGATATGTGTATGACGTCTGCTGAATGGCAAGGTTTGGAGCAGGAGAACCCTTGTGTTATATTGCTGCTATACACCAAATATTTGTGTCCTCTCCAAATTGTATATGTTGAAATCCTGACCCTCAATGTGATGTTGTTCCCATTCCATTTGGGAATACTATCACATACCCAAATACCATCACATATTAAAAGTCAGGCCTTTGGTAGGAGATCAGGTCATGAAAGAAGAGCCTTTTAATGTCTTTACAAAAGAAACCTTGAAGGGTTTCATTTCCCCTTCTACCACGGGAGGACACAGCAAGTGAATGGCTGTCTATGAATCAGGAAGTGCTGGTGCCTTGATCTCAGACTTCCCAGTCTTCAGAACTACGAGAAATTAATTTCTACTGTTTACAATCCACTCAGTGAGTGGCTCATAGGATTCTGTGATAGAGCAGATTAAGACAATTACATAATGACGACTACCGAAGGAATGTGAGGCATGGTGGGATGCCGGGGCCAGTGGATCCCAGAGCCTTCTGCAAAAAAGAAGATTCTGTGTTCCCAATCTAACCTGAAAGTGGGATTCTGGGCTGACGCAGCTGGAAAATTCATGCTTTTATAGGAAGTAATACAATAGGGCACCATGAGGTCATGAATGGTAGTAGGGAATTGAGAGAGAGGAGTGGGGCCAGAAGAGTTGCTGGGCTTGATGACTAGGGAGGCATGAAAAGTAGAAATTAGGAGAGAGGAGCAATGAAGGATGGAAACCTTTGTGTCCTAGGGTAAGAGAAATTCAATTTACACATATATGGTTTGGTGATGAGTTTGTTTGTTCCTAGTACTATATCATAAACTTTAAAATTTATATATGTATTTTTGATTCAGGGTCTTACTCTGTCACCCAGACTGGAGCACAGTGGCATGATCCCAGCTCACCACAGCCTTGACCTCCTGGGCTCAGTTGATCTGTCTGTCTCAGCCTCCCAAGTGTCTGGGACTACAGGCTCACATCGCTACATCTAGCTAATTTTCTTTTTCTTTTTTTTTTTTTGAGTTGGAGTCTCACTCTGTCGCCCAGACTGGAGTGCAGTGGTCACTCCCGGCCACTGCAGCCTCGCCCTGCTGGGCTCCAGCGATCCTTCCGCCTCAGCCTTCCAAGTAGCCAGAATTACAGGCATGTGTTACCACGCCCGGCTGATTTTTTCACTTATTGTAGAGATGAGGTCTCGCTGCCCAGGCGGGTCTCGAACCCGTGGGCTCAGGCAATCCACTCGCCTCAGCCTCCCAAAGGTGCGGGATTACAGGCTGAGCCACCGAGCCCAGCTTAATTTTCTTTTTTTAATTTTTATTTTATGCAGAGGAGACAAAATCTTGTTATGTTGCTTAGGCTGGTCTTGAACTCCTGGGTTCAAGCAATCCTCTCACCTCAGGCTCCAAAAGTGCTGGGATTACAGGCATGAGCTACCATGCCTGGCCTATATCTTAAATTTTATAGGTTTTATACAGCTATTGTTCCTACATTTACATTTTCTGTTTTTTCTATTGTATCTTTCTATAGAAAATGAGAAAATGTGAAGAAGGAGGTACAAAGATGGAAAGCTTTTGAATCCTAAAATTCTTTAAAGGAAATTCTAACAGTAACAATTTGGAATTACCGTATTTGTCCTAGGGTTATATATTAAATCTTCTTAAAACCACATCAGCGTTATTTAGAATGTATATATGTATATGGTCATCCTTAATGCTATCAAACCAGTAAGAACTTATCAATAAAACTGTAGAGATCATGGGCTGATTTGAATGTAGAATAGCGCAATGGTCCTAGCAATTTAGTGAGGAATCGCATTTCCCTTATATTGGTTTCTTCTTTCTTAGAGAAAAACGATTATTTTTGAGAAGAACAAAAACCTTATCAGCTACATCTTACCCTCTATTTGCAGACGTTATCTTCTGAGGACTCAGAGGACATGGGCTACCCAATTCACCTCTTGACCACCACCACCATTAGCCACTCCAAGACTTCCGGGTACTGCAGGAAGGGGTCAAGGGCAGAGGCTTCTAAATTCACCATCACAAACTCACTGGCTCTCCCAGCTGAACACAGTTCTTCTGCCTCAGGATGAGCAGCCAGTGTGAAGAATCGTTGCTGCTATGGCTCCCTCCTGATGACCCAGGCTCTTGGGGACTCAGCCCTACCACAAAAGGTGCAGGAAAGTGCAGTGAAGATGGAATAAAGGGATCTTCTTCATTCTTGTCCTCAGAGCAAAAATGCAGATGAGGGGCAAAGGTAGAAATGCTTGAAACATAACTGGCAATCCATTGAAAGGAAAAAAGACAGCACTCAAGTAAACACGCATGTGTTGATGAAAAATGCTTTTATTATTACATATCATGCATGCACTCTGTTTCTAACTGATAAATATGTATTTAATATTTAAAGCCTTTGAGTTTCCATTTTATCTAGCAGAAGAATATTACTCTATCTTCCAGAGGCTCCTCAGTGATAAATGTTAAAATAACCTGTGCTCTTATCATGGTTTCAGGGATGCATTCAAGAGATCCTTACTGTTGACAGTCAGTATAACATCTTTATTGTGATGCTAGAACTCAGACTTGTCACATTGAAGAAAGAAGCTGTCCTAACTGATATTGGAGATTTGAATGTCTGCCACCTTTGGTCACCACTGAAACTCAGCCATCTTCATAGAATCTCCATATTCTCTCACAGCCAACACTGCAGCCTGAAGAAGAAGGCTGCTCTTTGTTATATCTCAAAAGCAGCCACTGGTGTTGTTATACAGGCTGTGCTGTGTCTCCGTCACCCTTTCAAGCTGCTCAGGGAGGGAGGAATGGAACACAGAGGCTCTCATCACTGGATCTGCCTTGATCTCACAAGAAGATGTCACTCAATTCTAGAACAACTCAAGGCCTCTCTGTGCCATGCTTCTCCCACCAAGTCATTTTTAATTAAATAGTAGACCCTCCCTCTCTAGATTTATGCTCCTGCTGTTTGCGTCCGGATGATGGCAGGAGGTGAGAATGCCCAAAGTCTTTTGTCATGGTGTCAAAATGATGATCCCACATGTAAAATAACCTGCTATTGATAATTTCCAATCCTCCGTGCTGTTCAGTTTTCATCGTGGTCACTATGCGGCACATTTTATTTAAATATATCTATGGAATACTATTATAAGGCTGTGTTTTCTTCCCTAAAATGTAAATTTTTTTCTCAGAATTACTAAATTGGTGAAAGCTGTATCTTTATCTTTTTACAATTTTTATTATAAAGGTGTGGGGTACAATTCAGGGTTAGGTATATAAATATTGATCATGCAGGTACCTTAGTTGATGAGATATGTCCCTCCCTCCCCTAGCAGATTCCCTCAACTGCCAATCCCTCTTCCCCTGACAGTTTCCCACTACTGTCAATCACTTTCTTATAGCATTATAATTGTTCAAGTTCAGCTTATGAGTGAGAACATATGGAACTCTGTCCTGTGTTTCTGTGATAAATCACTGAGTATGATCGACTCCAAATTCATCCAAGTTGCTGCAAAGTTCATATATTTACCCTTCTTTATGGTTGCATAATATTCCATTGTGTATATGTACCACATTTTTTTTATCCAATCCAGCTTCGATGGGCAACAAAGTTGGTTCCATGTTTTTTGCTATTGTGAATAGAGCTGCAAAAAACATATGTGTGCAGGTATCTTTTTTGTAGAATAATTTGAGTTCCTCCAGGTATATTCCCAATAGGGGAATTGCTGGGTCATATGGAAGGTCAATTTCTAGTTCTTTCAGAATTCACCACACTGTCTTCCAAAAAGGTTGTACTAGTTTGCATTCCTACCAGCAGTGTAGAAGCATTCTTTTTTTCTCCACATCCTCGCCAGCATCTGTTGCTGTTTGTTTTATTAATGATGGCCATTCTTACAGGGATTAGGTGGTATTTTAATATGGTTTTGATTTGCATTTCTCTGATGATGAGTGAGGCTGAACACTTTTTCATGTGTCTATTGGCTGCCCGCATATCTTCTTTTGATGTCTTTTGCCTACTTTTTAAAAGGACTGTTTGTTTTTTTCCATTTGGTGCATTTGAGTTCCTTGTGGATCCTAGATGTTAGGCCTTATCAGATACACAGTTGGCAAATATTTTCTCCCATTCTGTGGGCTATCTCTCTGCTCTCTTGATGGCTTCTTTTGCTTTGCAGAAGCTCGTTAATTTTATGAGGTCTCACTAGTCTATCTTATTTCTTAAGCTATTGGTCTTTAGGGTTCTGAATAAGAATTGGTTCCCAGTTCCAATTTCCATAAGGGTGTCTTCTGCGCTTTCTAAGATTTTTATAGTTTGAGGTTTTATGTATAGGCCTTTGATCCATTTAGAGTTAATTTTTGTGTATGGTGATAGGTAAGGGTCCTATTTCATGTTCTGCATGTGGTCAGCCAGTTTTCCCAGTACCACTTATTGAATAGGTTTTCCTCTCCCCAGTGGTTTTTGTTAGAGGTTTTGTCAAAGATGAGTTGGTTGAGGAATTGAGGCTTTGTTTCTGGAATCTCTATCCTGTTCCATTGGTCTATGTGCCTGTTCCTGTACCAATACCAGGCTGTTTTGATTACTGTGGCCATATAGTAAAGTCTGAAGTCTGCAAGTGTGATACCTTCTGCTTTGTTTCTTTTGCTAAGGATTGTTTTGGCTATTCATGGTTGTTTATGTTTCCATATGAATTTCTGTATTGTCATTTCCAGGTCTGAGAATAATGATGTTGGTAACTTAATGGGTATTGCGTTGAATCTGTAGATTGCCTTTGGTAGGATGGACATCTTAACAATGTTGATTCTTCCTATCCATGAGCCTGGAATATTTTTCCATTTGTTTGTGTCTTCTTTGATTTCTTTGAGCAGTGTTTTGTAATTCTCATTGTAAAGGTCTTTCACTTCTCTGATTAGGAAGATACCGAGGTATTTCATTTTTTTGCTGGGTATTGTGAATGGGATTGTGCTTTTAATTTGGATCTCTGCCTGCTTGTTGTTGGTGTATAGGAATGCGACTGTCTTTTGCACAGTTATTTTGTACCCTGAGACTTTGACAAAGTCTTTTATTAGTGCAAGCGGGTTTTTGACATATTCTCTTGGATTTTCAAGGTATTAGGATCCTATCATCAGCAAAGAGGGATAACCTGACTTTCTCTTTTCCTATTTGGATACACCTGATTTCCCTCTCTTGTCTGATTGCCTGGGCTAGCACTTCCAGCACAATTTTGAACAAAAGGAGTGAGAGTGGGCAATCTTGTCTTGTTCCAGTTTTCAGGGAAATTGTTTCTTTTCTGTCCATTTAGCGATATGTTAGCTATGGGTTTGTCATAGATGGCACTAACTATTTTGAGGATGCTCTTTCTACACCTAGGTATTTGAGGATTTTTATCAAGAAGGGATGCTAGATTTTATCAAAAGCTTTTTCTACATCTAATGAGATAATCATGTGGTTCCTGTTTTTACATCTGTTGATGTATTTAATTACATTTATGATCTTGCGAATGTTGAACCAGCCCTGCATTCTGGGGATGAAGCCTACTTGGTCATAGTGGATGATTTTTGAGATGTGTTTTTGGATCCGATTTGCTAGAATCTTGTTGAGGATTTTTGAATCTATGTTGGTAAGGGATATTGGCCTACAGTTTGCTTTCTTTGTTGGATCTTTACACAGTTTGGGCATTAGTGTGATGTTAGCTTTGTAAAATGATTTGGGGAGAATTCCATCTTTCTCAATTGCCTGGAATACTTTCAGTAGGATTGGTATCAGCTCCTCCTTGTGTGTTCTGTGGAATTCTGCTGGAAAGCCATCCAGTCCAAGGCTTTTTTTGGTAGTTAGTTTTCGTATGACACAGTCAATTTCCTGGGTTGTTATTAGTCTATTTAGTGTCTCAATGTCTTCTTGTTTTAACGCGGGGTGGTTGTGTGATGTCAGAAAGTCCTCCATTACATCTAGGTTATCAAGTTTGTTTCCATATATATGTACATAGTAATCTCTGATAATCCCTTGTATTTCTTCAGGGTCCTTTCTAATTTGATCTTTTGTATTTCTGATTGTGTTTATTTGGGCTTTTTCTCTCTTTTTCTTGTTCATTCTGACTAGGAGTTCATCAATCTTGTTAATTCTTTCAAAGAACCAGCTTTTTGTTTTGTTGATGTTTTCTATATTTTTGTCTTTCACATCCCATATTTGGGCTCTTATTTTTGTGATCTGGATTCTTCTGCTAAAGATGGGGTTTTAGTGGTCTTCTCTTTCCAGCTCACTTAGGTGATTTGTTAGGTTCTCCACTTGTGATCTTTCCATGTTCTTGATGTATGCTCATAGAGATATAAATTCCACTCTTAGAACTGTTTTCATGGCATCCCAGAGGTTTTGGTAAGATGTTTCTTCATTTTCATTTGTTTCCAGGAATCTTTCAATTTCTTCTTTGATTTCAGTGTTGACCCCGTCATTGTTCAGCATCATGCTGTTTAGTGCCCATGTCTTTGTGGGCTTTGGAGACATGTTGTTGGTTTTGATATTTATTTTTATTCCACTGTGGTCTGAGAATATGCATGGCAAAATTCCAACCTTATGGAACTTGTTTGTGCTTGATTTACGGCCAAGGATGTGATCAATCTTGGAGTATGTTGCATGTGGTGATGGGTAGAATATATATTCCATGGTTGTTGGGTGGAATAATCTGTAGGTATCTATTAAGTCCATTTGGACAAGTGTCAAGTTTAGGTTCTGGATCTCCTTGTTGACTTTTTTCCTCAATGATCTATCTAGGGCTGTCAGGGAGGTATTCAAGTCCTCTGCTATAATAGTGTTAGAGTCAATATCTTCTTTTAGCTTGTTTAGTAGTTGTTTTAGAAATGCTGGTGCTCCTGTGTTGGATGCATATGTGTTTAGGATGGATATTTCTTGCTGATATATTGAAATTTTGTCATTATGTAGTGTCCTTTTGCATCTTTTAAAATTTTTGATAGCTTAAAGGTTGTTTTGTCTGATATTAAGATTGCAATTCTGCCTTCTTTTGTGATCCATTTGCCTGGAAACTAATTTTCCATCCTTTACCTTTGAGTCTGTGTGCATCCCTTTGGTGAGATGAGTTTCCTGGATGCAGCACATAATGGGGTCAGGGTTATTTATCCAGTTTGCCAATCTCTGTCTTCTCAGTGGTGCATTTAGTCCATTCACATTCAGGCTGATTATTGAAATGTGATTGCTTATCCCTGACATAAGGTTATTATACAGTTTTTTCTTTGTTTCCTTGTTTTCTTTTGGCTTGGGGTTAATGTATGCATGTGTTTTCAAGTTTCCTGTTGTGCTATATTCTCTGTTGATTCTGTGCTCTGTTGTCCTCTTGGGAAGTGTGTGGTCATTATTTTTTTTCTTTCTTCTGTGCTTAATACCTTTTTAAGTGTCTCTTGTAGAACTGGTCTAGAGGCTGCATAATCTCTTAGAGAATGGATGTCAGGGAAGGATTTTAATTCTCCATTATGAATGAAGCTGAGCTTGACTGGATAGGAAATTCTTGGCTGAAATGGTTTTTCTTTGAGGACTTTGAATATAGGGCTCCAGTCCCTTCTTGCTTGTAGTGTTTCTGCTGATAGGTCTGCTGCTATTCTGATTGGTTTTCCCCAGTAGGTAGTCTGACCTTTCTCTCTTGCTGCCTTTAGGTTTTCTTTTGTGCCTACTTTGTGTAGGCAAATTACTATGTGTCTAGGGGTCCTCTCATTTGATGTCTTGTGGGGGTTCTCTGTATCTCTTGTGCTTGGCTGGTCACATCTCTGGTGAGATGGGGAATGTTTTCTTGGATTACCTCCTGGAATACTTGTTCCAAGTTGTTCTCATTTTCCCTTTCTTCTTCTGGGATACTAATCAGGTGTAGGTTCGGTCTCTTGATATAATCATACATCTCTTGTTGGCTTTGGTCTTTCTTTCTGAGTCTTCTTTCTATGTTTTTTACAGACCGAGTTAATTCCATGTTCTGGTCTTCAAGTTTTGAGATTCTTTCTATGGTTTTTACAGACCAAGTTAATTCCATGTTCTGGTCTTCAAGTTTTGAGAGTCTTTCTTCAGTTGGATTAATTCTGCTTTCCATGCTTGTCATCTTCTTATTTCCTGGATGAAATTTTTTATTGCCAGAATCTCTCTTACAAGTTCCCTCAGTGTTGCATCTTGTCTTTCTTAAGTCTTATTCACTTTTTACAGCCATTCCCTGATCCCTGTTGTATTCTGTGGTCAGTTGTTGGTGACTTCCATTGTTTGGTAACCAAGGTCTGATTTCTCAGGAGTTTTGTCTTTGGTAGACTTGGAATAGCCTGAGGTTTTCCTTTGGCTTTTCCATATTTGTGACAGATCTTATTTTTTTTTCTTTAGTTCTGTTATTCAGTGTCAGTGGGAGAGGCTTTCCCTTCTGGTGTTTGCTCAGTCTTCTATTCTTCCCTGATCCAGGCTCTGGATTTGTTCTATTTTGAAATAGGATGGTGGATGGGAAGTTTTGCTGTCTCTTATAGTTTTTGAAATCTGAGTAAAGTGGGGGATGGGGCACTAGGAGACAGATGCTACTTGCAAATTAAAATGTTCACTTATTGTGGTATGTGTTCCCTGAGATTCACTCCCCACCACCATTCTATATGATGATGCAAAGCAGAAACCAACCCACACTACAAAACAATCTGCAATAACAACAAAGCAAAACAAAACAAACCACAACAACAAAAAAACCCAAGAAAACTAAATAGACACACATATACCTAGTACAAAGTGAATAGAGAAGAAAGACAAAAAAGGGGGGGAGAGAATAATAAAAAAGAAAAAAGGGGGGATTCAGGTGGAACCCTCATACCTATATTGACACACCCCTTAAATTATAAAAAAAGAATGTAAAAAAAAAAACCCAGAAGAACAAAAGTGCAAAAACCAACAACAAAATCAAAAGATGAACACTCAATCATTCACATACACACATAAACAGAGAATGACAAATAAAAGAAGAAAGAAACAGAGAAAGAAAAGAAAAAAAATTGGAGGGGATGCAGGTCAGAGCCTCACATACACCTTCATGCACAAAGGAAAAATATTTTAAAAACAGATGAACTAACAAATAAAATTTTTAAATTTAAAAAATAATTGAAAATTTAAAAAACAAGCAGAACAGAACAAAAACAAAAACAAAGACCAAAAAAATCTCTCCTCTTGTGGCAGGCTCTGTAATTGTTCCTCTAATCAGATTTCTCCAGCAGAACCACATCTTTCACTCTCTCCTCAGGGAATGAAGCAGGGAATGAAGAAGGGCAATGAAGGTGGGGGGTGCAGTCCCCTCTCATATGGTCAGGGAGATCTCTGGTGGGGACGTAAAGGATAGCCTCTTTCCCAGTATGTACTCTTACGAGGTTGCCCCAGCTGGGCTTATCCCGGAATGGGGTTCTCCTATTGGGACTGATGTCCAGGCTCCATCTGGGCTTGTCCCTCTCAGTCATGGCCCAGCTGTGTGGGTCTGACATTCATAGGATTGCTGGGGAGGAGGGGTTTGGGTCAGCCCCAGTTTCACCACTGATCTCTTTGGAGATCTTCCTTGTCCTTTTCTGGCCACACCCTTTGTCCCAGGCTAGATCAGGGTAGGGGGTGGGGCACCTGGAACTCAGCACCGGTCAGGTCCTTCTGAAATTTGTGCTCTCAGGATATTTCCTCTGGACCATGATCCAGCCCTGAGTAGTTGATCTGCCATTCACAGAGATCGAATCTCTGGGCTCCCTTGGCAGCCCCTTCCAGCACTTTGTTAGGTGCTAAAGCAGTGAGGCAAGCCCAGAGCAGTCTCTCCTACTTCAATGGTAAGGGAGTGCCTGGGGCAATAGTTTGTCCTTGCCACTTAGGCAACAAGTTGGAGGGTGGAGGGCAAGGGGGTGGGAGCTGAGTGGTCAATGCAAATCTCTGCCTGGAAAATGGTTGCAGTGGGCAGCTCTTCAACAGGCATGTATTCCTCTCTGAATTCCCCGATGCTCTCTCTCCAATAATCAAATCCTGCACTCCAGCGGTCCGGTATGACAGGTGATGGCGTGTGCCAGGCCAAGTGCTGGGAATCAGCTGGATTCAGCAGGCTTTTCTCAGGCACATTGTCGTAGGCGGCAGACATTTCTGTGAGCGATCTTGAGAGCTGCGCTCCAATTTCAGGGCAATGGGGGCTTACAGTCGCCCTCAGAAGGAGTACCTGGGTGCATGCAGCTAAGTATCCCCTCAGACGGACTTTCAGGATCCCACCAGCACTCACCTACTCACGCAGAGTCTTTATTGTCACTTGCCTCCAAGGAGATTCTTACAGCTAGACCTGTTGGCCATTATCTTAAGCTCCGCCCCTCTGTATCTTTATCTTAAAGAACCCTTCTAGCTGAGACCGAAAATATAAGACACTAAAAAAATTCAGGTAAGCTTTCATTTCTTTGAATTTTTCACTAACAAAATCCAGGATTATTATTTCAGATGTCATTTTTAAGAATTTAGGTCTCTAATTTATTTGGAACTCTACTAATTGAATTTTACTTTCTCCCTGGGAACTTGACAATATGAAAGGTTTATAGTTCAATATGGGTTATCGTATTATTGACATTTTATTATTAAAATATTTTTAAGTTGTCTTTTGACCTGATTCAACACTTTCTGACCATTTTGTTGAAGAGTGTGGCTTGACATAATATTAAATACGTGTAAAGATGGGGTAAAGTTTTAGCCTTGGATGCCACGTAATATTATAGTTGATTGTATGATTCTGATCTGTATCATGATTGTATGATTCTGATCTATTTCAGAATAAGAGACTTGGAGATGTCATTGTGTGAGGGAATCTCCTTTATACATGATCTGGGTATTCGTGTAGATAGATTAAGTGTTTGCAGTCCCTCCACTCCCTTACTCAGTCTTCTCCGGAGAGGAAGTGAGAAAGGCTGGCTTCATGGATGTGTGGCCTATACAGATTATAGAAGCATCCCATGTTTGATTCAATGCTCTACCATTGCCATCTTGAAAATATTAATGATTTTTTTAACAAAGGGTGGGTTCTACATTTTGAACAAAGGTGGGTTCTACATTAATTTTTCACAGGTATAAAGCAGGTTCAATGTGTACTGAATACCAACTTGTCCGATTCCAGTGAAACAGAATAATTTGCATACAAGTTACATGTTTTCTAGTCAGTCCATTGGATACAGCATCCATCATCAATTCCTTTTCCAGAATATGCTCAAAAGGGCACATAATTTGGTTATAGAGGTACACTACAGACTCCCTGGTATCCCAAAATCATTTTGATGCTTTCCCCGGTTCTCATGGCTAGTAGGGACTGACTTTAGCCAAGGGTATGGGGAAGGGAGACATTGTTTGTCCACAAGTGAGTGGACACCCAGCAGCTCCCCATGGCTGCTTACAGTGGCTTGATCAGGTAAGCACCAAAGACAGCAAAGATCATATGTAACCACTTTAAGAACCTCTTCCAATCTCACTGCTGCGAATAAGAATTAAAATGAATTTCAGAGAGCCAAGAGGATAGTAGGACGTATTTAGATCATTTATCATGGAAATAATAGCCAGATATTTCATGAAAAAACTCTCAGGTTTCTGTTACTGCATAACAAAATACCACAATTCTAGTATATTATTATTTTTTAAGTTTTCCATAGAGATGAAGTCTTGCTATATTGCCCTGGCTGGTCTTGAACTCCTGGGCTCGAGAGATCCTCTCACCTCAGCTTCCCAAAGTGCTGGAATAACATGATTGAGCCAGTGTGTCCAGTATAGTAGATTAAAACAATAATAAATATATTATTGAACAGTTTTAAAAGCTCACCTAAGTAAATTAGGGTCAACCAGGATAACCCCCCTTTTGAATAACTCAAACTCAACTGATTAGGGTCCATAATTACATAGATAATATCTCTTCACTTTTGCCATACAATGTACCCTAACCATAGGAATAATATTTCATTTATGTACAAGTGATATTTTCACTTATGTACCAAAGGAAGCAGAATTTTACAGAACATGTATACTGGGATTGGAAACTCAGGGATCACCTTAGAAGCCTTACTAACACATGTATACGTCATTAGGCTGTGACCATTTCAGGAGTTTTAAGAAACAAAAAAATGGTATACTCTGCCTGTTGTCTACATAGAAGACTGAGTGATATGCTGTACAAAATGTTGGAGGTTTTGAAAAACAATCATCACTTCTCTTACTTGTGGCTTCCTAACCAGTGTGAGAAAAAAACCAGTAAGCACAAAGTGGAGATCAAAACAAATGGTTTTTTTTGTTTTTTTTTTTGAGTTGGAGTCTCACTCTGTCGCCCAGACTGGAGTGCAGTGGCCGCTCCCGGCCACCGCAGCCTTGACCTGCTGGGCTCCGGCAATCCTTCCGCCTCAGCCTTCCAAGAGTAGCTGGAATTACAGGCATGCGCCACCACGCCCGGCTGATTTTTTGATTTATTGTAGAGATGAGGTCTCACTGCCCAGTCGGGTCTCGAACCCGTGGGCTCAGGCAATCCACTCATCTCAGCCTCCCAAAGGCACGGGATTACAGGCTGAGCCACCAAGCCCGGCTAAAACAAATGTATTAATGATAAAGCAAGTTGGAGAACACAGCAGCTTCTCCTCTCTCTTCTTGCTTGAGACTTTGGCAACTCTAGCCTGTCATAAGGAGAAAAGTTGGAGGATGATAGACCTGCTGAAGCCGCCTTTGTTTCTCTTTTCCACCTGGAGTAAACTCTCCTGTCTTGCTGAGAGAGACAGTGAAACCAGACAGGGACAGGCCCGGCTCTGTACTACTTGGGCTTCAGTGCAGGGCTCTACTTAAGATGCAGCCTTAAGTGATACCCAAAAGTCAGTGATTAGCACACAAATCTGTATTTCTCGCCCTGCCACACATTTAGTACTGATGACCAGGAGTGCTCTGTTCTTAGAGTACCTCAGGGACCCAGGTTAACAAATTCCCCCCCTCCTCCAATCCTGTACTTCTTTAATCACTGCAGCAGCAAGAGGAAGAGAGTGGAATCTCACTCACTGGCTCTTTACATGCTCAATCCAAAGTAACACATGCCACTTCAATTCTTATTGAGCAAAGCAGTTTATACAGCCACACAAGGAAGAGGAAGTGCCATCCCACTAGGTATCTTAGAGTGTGTGAGAACCATAAAGTCTTTGATGGACAGCAATGACGGCTGCCACACATGGCTTAGTCAGTGTCACTCCTCTCCCATGGAAGACACAAGAATGAAGGAAGGCCCCAAAGGTATTCACTCCAATACCGGCCCCTCAGAGAGAGTAGAATGGAAATGTGAACAGAGACACACAACAGTTTCCTCTCACCAGGAAATACAGGAAACAGAAAATATTTGCGACGCAGGCCTGGAAGGCCTGACTTCACCACCATGGAGACCGCACGAGTGAGTAGCTGGCCTAGGAAGCTGTCCAGAGCCACCTTACAGGCAGCTGAGAGGTCCTAGCCCCACAGACGGGCTGCAAGTAGGAAGGGGGAGACTGTGCCTGCCACATTGGAGGAGGCCGCCTTCAAATTCATGCAGCACGCCTGGAGTCGCTGCGCCGAGCAGGATCTGTGAGCTGGCTCTGTGCTGGGTGAGAAGTGTGCAGCCTGGTGCCAGAACGCGGGTGCACATCAAAATCCTGGCACAGGCTCCCTTCAGAAACGGACAGAAGACCAACTGTAACATACGGCTCCTTCTTCTCACGCCATAAACGTAAAGGCATTCATCACTGGGAGGCCTCCCAGAAATTAAAGTTCATCTATTGGTTATGGGGTGTCAAAAGGCAAATGTGGAGTGTTTTAAATTTGCTTCGTTTCCCTGTGATAGAAAATACAGGTTTCCAATGCTGGCTTGATCATCAAAACAGGCTCCGGGCCCTGCCAAAGCTAACATAAAGAGAGAACCCAGAACTCCACACAGGTTTCTCGTTTATAGCATAATTTCCTTCAAAGACGACTATTTTAAAATGTAGATTAACCCTTAATGTCTGAATTTTCCAAACTGAAACTCTTAAACAATAAGGTCCCATCTGCTAGCACTGAAACATCAAGCAGCAAAGGAGTGGTCGTGACGTTCTGCAGTGACAGTGGAGACCTAGCCTGGCCTGCTGACTCAAGCACGCCAGTCTTCAGAGGGGGACCTCAGGTGAGTCCTCCAATGGACAGGTAGCTGCTGTACTCTCAACTGTGAATCATATTCATCTGATGAAAGAAGAAACATGATGTATTTTTGTCCTTTGAGAAAGTACCGAAGATTATGTGTATCATTGCTGCCTGAGTGAAACAGGCCAACGGAGACAGGCACTCCAGAAAAGTGGTCATTGTGCATTCGTCAGACTAGCCTTCAAGGTCTAATATGAATATATGCAAGCCAGTTATTTCACATTCATCTTCAAATTGGAAATATGCATTGTTTGATCTATTGGTTCTACCTAACAACTGCTTATGAAAGAAAAAAGAAGTGATAGTTGAAAGGACTACAAACTGTTGATCTTTGGGCGTGTACATGTGTGTTTGTGCGTGTTCACTTACACAGTGTCTTCACACGTTAAACCTGAATGACTTCATGTGGAGCATACCTCAATTAAAAAGAGAGGTTATTAAGCCTGCAAAATTCTATTGCTTTGTAAATAAGATTGTCATCAGCAGACCCACAGAAGCCGGAAGGGAAGTACTTTAAACCTAGACACTCTTGGCATCCCTTCCCAAAGTTCTCTGATGGGTCTGTTGACGCGACACTGGAGCAGCACTGGTTTTCTGAGATTTGAGGCTAAGTGTTAAAAGGCATAATTAAAGGGCCCAAGAAAGAAAAGACTTGACTTTTTCTGAACTGTGTCTGCAGGATCAGTATTCTCTAGAGAAATTGTTTTCTCCATGCATGGAACATAATAAAAAGCTTCAAACTGATTGATAGCTAACGAAAGTAATTGCTAGAAAACACCTTGTTTCCCTCAGCACTGAGTACCTACTACTGCTAATAAAATATCAATATTTAAAAAAAGGTAAACACCTGTCACAAGATCATCATTCTCTATTCTCCCTTTATTTCTCTTCCAAATATACATTTTATTTTTTTAAGAAATTGTCTATCATTGGCTAAAATGATAGATAAAACTTAAGTGTTTAGAGAATAGATGCCGCTGTCACATACTTTTCTTAACACACAGCCTCTAGTGAATTCAATATTTTAACCTTATTTGGCTTTCCCATCCAGTGGGAAGTAATTTATTTTAAATAATAGGAGGAAGTCAATTTACCCTTAAACCCAGAGGTTAATCTCCAAGTAAGCCATCTTTGCACATTTAATTGGTGTGGGAAGTTTTGCTAGGGTAACTTTTGCAGGGGCTCCAGAAGATGATCTTCAGAAAGGCCTCTTGGATCTCAGGAAATTTCCAGACTTCTTGCCCAAAATAACATCTCTCGACAAAGGATTATGTGCACATGTTGTGGGTGTGGGGCTTTCAGGGGTTAATGTAGAAATGTTATATGCATTTTAAGGAACGATTTTAGTTCTTGGACTAGGAGTCCACTTTTTTCTTTGAGTTAAATAGGTCTCAAATAATAGTTTCAATCAAACGTTTGACAAATATTGACTGAGCACTTACTATGGCACTTTAGGGAATGTGGAGCATTCGACATTATTAATATCACATCTTCAGATAGAAGGAAATTATCATTACTGAAAAGCAACTATATGCTCTACCAATGGGTTAAACAGGCATCCACTAATATACAAGTATAAACACTACAAGGTTGAATATACCTTTCCTGTGGACTATGTATCTAATACATGGTACAAATTCAAAGGACTGTGAATCATTTATGGCTGATCATGGAAGAGGTGCTGTTTCCACCAGGAAGATATAAGATTTTAATTGATATTTTTAAAGGTTACTCTAAGAGACAGAGATGGTATAGTCACTGGAATATGATAATCTAAATATGTTTAAGGAAGGAGTGTAGACTAAGATTAAAGAGATAAGATGAGAGCATATGTTTAGGTCCTTGAATCCTGGGTGAGATGTTTTATTAATTTGGTAGAGAGCTGGATGCTATGAAACTATGTGTTTCAGGACAATTTGTAAAAAATGCATATGAAAGATTGGAATAAGAAAAGTTTGGGGATAGTATGTCCTATTGGAAGACTAACTGTAATTATTCTAAATACAGAAGAGTAAATGTCTCACTAAGATATCAGTTTTAAGTTTCAGTATCTGGGCACATAGCCACAAAATGAACAGAATAAGGCATCTGTAAAAGCACGTTTGAAGGACAAGGTAAGTTCAGTTTCAGGAAACTTGAGTTGGAAGTGACTTCAGTGTATATACAGAGAAATGTCAAATAGATGGATACACAGATCCACAATAACTTATCTAAAACGCTAGGACCATTTGTGTTTTGGAAGTCACATGTTTTGGGGCTTCAGAAAGGTCACATGAAGCATAAAACATATATCATCTAACAATCCCTGCATGTCTGAGGCAGCATGTAAAAATTAAACACAATTATATGACTAAGTAGGATAAATTCAGCTTGTAAATAACTGCATATTAGTTAAGGTCCAAATTTGCCACCAAATGAGTCAAAGTCAGATCAGATTTTACTGTCAAATGAGTGAAAAGAAACCTCTTAAAGGTTTCAGAGGTCTTGGATTTCAGAACTGCCAATCAGGGCCTGTGGGCTTGGGAAACCTCAGGATGGAACTTCTCACTGACACATTCTGAGCCCTGAACAAGCCCTGACTCAGACTGTAAATTGTCCTGCCTTCCCAGTTCTCTCCCACTACTCTTTCTAGCGGGGCATTAATTCACAATTTACATTCAGACCATGCCTCTGGTCATGCCCTTCCCAGCTTGACTCAGGAACAACTCTGAGTCCCTGACTAAACTCACTTTGGCCTGTAAACTCTGTTATCAACTCTAGCTCGTACAGTAGAACTTCATACTGTAGCAGGAAATGTTCGTTAGAGATTTCAATCTTCTGAACGTAAAAATAATATATATCATTGTAGAAAATTTAGAAATTTGGAGGGAAATAATGGAGAAAATAAAAAATCACTCATAATCCTATTATTCAGGAATAACCTCTGTTAACATTTTGGGTGTCTATTTCCAATTTCTTTTTCTATAAATATGTAGCAAATATGGTATATCTTGCTTTTAACCGCCTGCATTCCAACAATTCAGCACCCATACTTTGTCTTGTTCCTTAAGGACAGGGCTTGTCTTGTTCACTGCTATATCACAAGATATATAGTAAGTGCTTGAAAAATAGCCATTGAATATGAATGACTGGATATATTAATAAACGCAAAATTTCAAAACCTCCCAAAATCCTTTCTTTGAAAAGTACTTTCTTACCTCTGGGAGCTCAAAAACGGTCCTCAGATACATTCACCAGTCTACCTGCTGCAATCACTCACAGTGTTAGCCCTTGTGTCTTTTCTCATTCTGAGTCCTCTGGATTGATGCCTATGACGATGAACGGTTGGTTTCTCCATGTTTTTGCTACAGATACTGCTTCCTGATTTTCCTCAAGGTGATTTTCTCAGACCTGGAACTAAGGGGCGTGTCAAAGTCAGGGTTGCTAAAATTCCCAGCTAAGCAGCAGTTCCTGTGCTGTGCACAGGAGAGTGGGGGCACTCTTCCTCCCAGCATCTCCCACGATGAACAGGATTTTATGTTTCCACAGTCTCCACCCTCAGCAATACTACTCCCCACCTCATTGTCTCCAGACACATTTCATCAAGCTCAAATGTGAAACAGAAAACAAGTCAAGCCAGTAACTTTTGATCAAATTATGAATATTTGACACCACCAGAAGAAAGCAGCAGTTGGTTTCATACTTTTTAGAAATACACAAAAGAAATAAATAGAAAAACACAGTCTTTCAGGTCTACTTGATTTGTTATTGTTCAAGGGGAATAGAACTATAATTATTTCATCAAATTAAAAGAGAGGAAATAGTCTGGGTCTATACTGAATAATTTAGACAAACTGTCCAAATAAAAAAGAAACACAACGTTGTAAGGTAAATTTTGTACCTCCAAGTCAAAAAAAAAAAAAAAAATCCCCATCCTTGCAATATACAAAACACCCAGAGGACAGTTGGAAAAGTACCGTCCCTCCCTGCATCTTCACCCTCCCCACAACCCCCATCACCTTTACTGTGCCCTTCTTGTCCCTATACAGTTAGCACAATATGAACAGGACTTAGGCTCACTGGTTGCTATATATGTATCTTAAATCTCAAATCGAATTTTGGTCCATGTCTGCCACTAACTTCCATTGCAGTAATGTGATCTAATTTGTCTGCTTAATTAACCTCTGGGCCCGGGTCCTCACAAAAATCTCAGAGTTTTAACATTTTAAAAAGCAGCCAGGCTCGGTGGCTCAACCTGTAATCCCACGCCTTTGGGAGGCTGAGGTGAGTGGATTGCCTGAGCCCGCGGGTTTGAGACCCACCTGGGCAGCGAGACCTCATCTCTACAATAAATCAAAAATCAGCCAGGCATGGTAGCACATGCCTGTAATTCCGGCTACTTGGAAGGCTGAGGCAGAAGGATCGCCGGAGCCCAGCAGGCCGAGGTTGCGGTGACCAGGAGTGGCCACTGCACTCCAGTCTGGGCGACAAGGTGAGACTCTAACTCAAAAAAAAAAAAAAAAAAAAAAATTTAAAAAGCCAAAACAAGGGGAATCTACATTACTACATGCACACACTTGGTCACATTTATTTGTATAGATATCATTGCATTGAAAAATCCATGGAGATTAAATCAGACTGAACAAAGATATAATTTATGTGCAAAAAAATGTCCACATCTTGTCAGCTAAACAGACATACAATGTGAAGTTATTATCTGGACAACTGAAGAAAAGCAATAATGGCCTGACCATTTCAGTAACCATTGCTTGGGACTGGATAGGGAGAGAAGTTCTCCAACTTTACCTTTTTGTACCTCTTTCTCTTCCCATTGAAAATCTTGTGTAATTTTCCAGCCTCTGTCTATACAGTTGTTCACACTAGACATGTTTTTTAAAAAGTGGTTGGCCATTGCCTTACTAGAATCTGGTGTGGACATGTGCTCTTGGTGCTGTGATCATGGCATGTTTTCTTTTCTTTTTTTTTTTCTTTTTAGAAAGCAGGATTTATTGAGAGGACAGAAAAGCTCCCAGAGCTGGAAGGGGACCCAAGAGGGTTGCCCCATGTTTTCTTAAGCTTTGGTCCCCTCCCCTAACTTCCCCTCCCCTAACTTGAGGAGGTAAATCTCTTCTCTCTCTCTCTCTCGTTCTCTCTCACTCTCTCTTTCTGTCTCTCTCTCTTTAATTTAATTGCAATCAGAAATCTTTAGTACTCCCAAAGAACAGAGAGTGACAATATCCCAAATATGTTGATATTTACTGGCTAAAGGAGTTATCATTTCTTCTCACACACCTTTCACCAAACTCTCCATGTGAAATTATTCATTTTAGTTAGTGATGCAATCTTTTCTCTCTGATCAAATTTCATAAATATAGAATATAAATAATATCACAATTCTCAATATGTTTCATTGCATCCACTCCTCCAGTTCCAGCCTAATAAAGACTTGAATCAATTCCCAACAGTCAGTCTCCAATTGATTTTATTGCCACCAGACTCTTCTCTCTCTGTTTTTCTTATCCCTATTTGCCAAACTAATCTTCTTAAAAATCATTTAGTCATGCATTTATAAAACCTAAAATAACTTTGGATAGCTAGTACAGTAAATCTGTAGCCTTCAGTAATCTGTTCCCACTTGTATCTTTTTTCCCACCCATGTCATTTTCCATGACTTGCCAATATGCACCTTCACTTGTTTGATGAGATTCATCCATGTTTCCCATCTCATTACCTGTAAGTTCTTTTTCCTCCTCTCCATCCAGAATTCCTCCCATCCTTAAGCCCCATCTCATATACATCTCTCTCCAAAAGGTTCGCTTTCTTTTTTTTTGTTATTTAGTTTTTATTTCTCTGCAACCCAACTAGAAGTGGAAGGGAATAAGGAAAATATGGAACTCAAAGAATTGTAGCGAGAGCACAAGGATTATAGGGATACTGCGAGCAAATGGGATGGAGGGGGTGCTCTCCTGAGCTACAGAAGGAGTGATCTGGTAGTTTAAGATAAAACAAGTCAAATTTATTAGAGTTGTCCACAGTCAGCAATGGTGATCTTCTTGCTGGTCTTGCCATTCTTGGACCCAAAGCCCTCCATGGCTTGTACAACTTTCAACCTGCACAAAGTATTATTCTACCATCCTTTTCATTTATACCATAATTTTGGTTTGTCTTGTATTTCATAATTATTATATAAAATAAGTTCTCATGCATAAATTCAATTGCCTTCATAAAGAAGAGTGTGTTATATTTTGTGTCTAAGACAACTCAAAACACAAAGGTGACCACATAATGGTCATTGAAAGAATTAACCAAATAATTTTAGATCTAATGCTATGGAATCTGAACACTATTTTTTCATTTCCCAAATCTCTATGTAGTTGTTGGTGTGGAGCATCTCATTTCCCTCCATTTGTTTTATATATGTAGGTTTTGAATCCTTAGTTGGTCTGATGTCAGTATTATTCATTTACACCCTCTTTTGTTCCCTGAAAAATTCAAGGTGTCTTACTAGAACACTTGTTTATTTTGCTGTACATATTGAAAGTAAATAAGAAAAACAAAAAGGAAAAGAAAAATGCAATGTGTTATTTACATTCAAATTTGCCCAAGGTGACATCAAAACAAAGCCCTTTAATAAGCAGATAAGCACCATGTTAAATTTTTTAACTGGTTGAGAAACCCATGTGTGTCTAATTACCTTTCTTTGCTTTAACCATGAGCATTAAGAATGTCTTCCAATTTACATGGTTGAGTTGTCAGTGTTTTTGTCTTGATTAGTTCAGGGAATTTTGTTTGTCTTTCATTTTAATTTTAATAAAATCTATAATTCAGAAGAGTTTAAAAGAGTCAAACAGTACAACACATTTTATTCTGAAAATATGCAGAGCTCTGCCTCTACTCTCACCTATTCCCCTGCCCATGACAAGGCTATTAATCTCTCTTAGCTAATATGTTGATCTATATCGCCATGTCTCCCACCACATTTTTTTATTTATAATTTTTAGGTGAATATTTTGGAGTAACTTATCATATTTGTAGCATCTTTTTTTGTTTTGTTTTGTTTTGTTTGCTACTTGAGTTTGAGTTCTCAGTTTTAAGTAGCATTTATATACCTCTACTACAGAGGATAAGCATTAAGCATTCTTCCTTCTCAATCCCTTACCCCCGCCCCCAATTTGGAAGCATTCTGCCATATCCCCATATCACCTCAAATAGATATATTGGTAACCTGTCTAGATTAATATTCAGAGTATGTGTTATATTTACAATAATTTTTTTCTCTAAGCTGAGTCATGTAATAAGATACCTATGATCAGTTTTCCCAGTCTGTAGTTTTCCCTAGTGATTGTGCATCTCTTGTTTTATTCATCAATCTTGGTTGTTTTGACACTCATTACAAATTCAGCTCCAAACTCTTTATCAATTACTAAATCTCCTCACTAGAGATTCAGATGTGTCAGGCATTCTATCAACTTTATCTGCTTAAAAGAGAGTTTATTCCAGGTACCCCCTAGCTTTCTTTCTGAGATGATTTCCCCATGCATGGCTCTCAGTCTGGGCTCTTTCCTTTATTGCTCTACTATGTTGGATGTCCTCATGCCTTCAGTGTGCTTGTTTTATTTCTTTGATTACTGGAACACATTCTCCAATGTCTTTTTAGACCAAAAAAATCTGTTATTTGAGAATGTGAGTGGTTAAAAACTCACAAAAATACAATGATTGATTCTCCAGTGACATGGCTAAGTATAAACGTCTGTTGGAAACTTTTTTTTTCATTTTTAGAGACAGTTCTCCATTGCCTTTTAGCTTTTAAGACTACTGTTGCAAAGCCCAGAGTTATTCTGGTTACTTTTAGTAGACCTGTTTTGCTGTGTTTTTTCTTCTTCCTGCAATTATGTATTATTTATCTTTTTAAACCAATTTACAATATACAATTTCATGATGGTATGCCTTGGTGTGAGTCATTTTTCCATCTTTATGTAAAGTCTCAGAAAATCACTGCAGTCTGAAAAAAAAGAAAATCTTGGTTTATTCTAATAAAATGATTAATGTTTTGCTTCTCATTTTTTCTATTTTTTTCTGAAATGTCTATGTTTCAGATATTGGATCCTACTAGACTGCTCCTCTAAGTTTCTTCTCCTTTCTTTCCTTTTTTCATTCTTATTGACACTTAGCCCTACTTTCCAGAAGATTTTTCTTAACTTCTTCCAACTCTTTTTTTTTTTCCAGTAGCTTTTTTCTCCTTTTTTTTTCTTTTTTCTTTTTTATTTGTACCCCGTTCTTCTTGTTTCATGGTTAAAATATTTTTCCCTTCCTTTAAAAAAACTGTTTTCTTTCTCTTTTCTCTGGATGTTTTGTTATAGTTCTTATATTTTATGTCACAGGTTAACATGGTCATCTTTGGTTGTCTGCCTATTTTTTTTTTTTTAGATAATTGCACTCTTTCTGTTTCTCAGCTTCTGCATTTCAAGATGGGAAGTATAGAGCATCTGAAATTTAAACTCCATTTTAAAAATGAAAAAATATATAAAAAGATAACGAGTATACTAAAAATAACTTTACACTGATAAACTTGAAGTTTAATTGAAAAAAATTACAGAGAAGTCAATAAAAGTAAGATTTTTCATAATGAAAGGAAATTATAATTTGCTGCACTATTTAGTGAAGTATTTTATTCACCCAATGAAAACTAAACTTGACTCCTGTTGCAATATCTAACTCTTTCAATCCATAATCATGGAGGTCCTATTTGGAGCAGAAGACATTTCCATTCTGAACAATGACTGGGAGACAAGGGAAATACAAGCTAATGTAAAGGCCAGCTACTAAGACTTTTGAGCTGTGATAGGTAGACTCTACAGGAAATTCAGTCTGGTACTCAGAGATCTTATAAAGGAGGAAGGACTTACATCAACTTTCCAACTCCAAAATAGTTTGTCAGAGAAAGAAAGTAGAAAAATTTAGCCCCTAAAGTATTAATTTTCAGACCAAATGAAATGTGTACTTTTCCTCACATGTTTTGTAGAAATTTAAAGTGAGAAACATGAAAATCTCATTCATAGGACACTATTTTTAATGACCCTATTAATAGACAGCATTTTCAGATTCTTTAGAAGATAGATGACAGAAAGAGCAAGCCTCAATTTTATTCATAAAAGCAATTTGCCACAGATCTCAGATTTGCAACATGAAGGCTGGGTCATATAAGCACTACAGATAATTAGTTTCAAATGATGGTCATCTAAACAGTAAGTGCTCAGACATAAGAAAGCTTAAATTCCTAAAAATTTATAATTAATTTAATAAAATTGTTCTAAGTAAACTTTAAGTGAATAAAATTATTAACTATTAAGTCTACAAATAAAAATTTAGGATAAACTGTATTTTTTAAAAAGAAAACTTTGTTTATTTGCATTACAGAATTAAAACTTGTTCTTGAGCATACAAAAACACGAGAATATACAATTCAAAAGCTGAACAAACTGAGTTAGCAAAAATCACAAAATTTATGAAGTAATACCAAAACTCCAGTACATCATGCAGTGTAAACAAAGTTTGGATGGTATGTTTTATCCACTAACACATATTTTTGAAATTTCTTTCTTATTTGACATTTCTTTGACTTATAAACACAGTAGGTATGAATAAATTAATAAATACACACACCTCAGTAAATTCCAAAAGACTTATAATTATTGCATGAGAAATTTTAAAACTTTGAAATAATGTTTATAATAGAAATTTTAAAACATATCCTATATTTGTTCAATTGAACTCAGATTTCTTTCCAAAATGGTCAATAAAATAGATGAAAATGAAGATATTCTAAAGCGGATTCATATTCAAAATTTTGATAAGTACAAAAAACTTTTAGTAGACACATTTGCATTGGATGCAATAAGTAAGCAATAATAGTATACTAGTTCTAGGCAATCCTCGAGACTATCTATTCATATATCAAATAGGCAAATACTATATTTAAAACAATATAACCTACCAGTTCTCTTCTCTTTAAGATTCTCTAATACCTTAACTCAAACTCCGTCACTCAGAAGAAAATCATTACTAAAAGATCAAAGAATTTTAACAATGTTTAGACTAGTGATAAGAAGGTTTTCTCAGGCTTAGGAGAAACAGCAACAAATTCAAGGCCACCATAAATGCTGCTTTGCTTCAGAGAGAGTTTGGAAAAACGAAAACAGAGTAGACATGCTGACCAGCATATAGAACTGAATCTAAGACATCCTCTGGCAATATATATATATTTTTTTTTTAAATTAATAAAGGTAAATTTATTAAAGGAAAGATACGTTGTAAAGGGCACAATGGTCTGAACAACAGCAAGAATGTCTGCTGTCTGCAGTCATTCCATTTAATTGAAGGCTGAGCAGCACGATGGAAAGAGGACCGTGTTAGAGAATGAGAAAATCCAATTCTGAACACAACTTGGTAGCTAAAGATGTAAAACTACAAAACTGAACCTCTCTATGTGCCAGTTTTTTCACCTGTCATAGGTTATGGTATATAGTAAAATCACTTTAGAAAGTTGAATGAATTATAAAGGAAACATTGATTCAACAAGAGAATAAATTTCAGCAGTACACGTTATTGTCTGAAATGGTATTACCAGAGGTTAAAAATACAAAAGGAGACATAACAATGACAGAAACTAGATGAGTGAAGGGGCATAAAAAGAGGGAGCAGGGCACAAACCTCAAAGCCCTTTGATGTTATATATGGAACATGGAAAATGATGAAGACATTGGCTTAGTCTCACCAAAACTACTTTTGACCATCAGGTACCACTAAACAGAATGTAAAAGGTTTTCTTTCCCAAGACTATGAAGATGAAGCTATTACTATTTCAACTATCTTCAATTAAGAAATTACCTAGATATAACTGTTTTAAAAGAGAACTTTCTCAAACTATCTAGAATAATGCCCAGATAGAAACAGTTAGTTGAAATCCTTCAAGCTAAATTATGAAGAAATATTTTTACTTTGGTTTTTAAGTCTTTTCAAAGTCTGTTAGTTTTAAACTATAAAAAATTCAAAGTCAAGCTTTTTATTATTTAAACTGAGGCTAGACAATATATTTTAACTGATTAGGAAGAAGACTAGAAGCTGTCAAAAATGTAATTTAAAGAGACTAAAATAGATGACTGAAAAATATAGAGTAAAATTTCCATATTGTCCAGCATTAAACATAGTAGTGATTCCTCCATGAAAATACAAAGAAAAATTTCACCAGCTTTTATGCCAGAATTCTAACCATTCTAGTCATGAGAGGTGTTCTAAGCCACAGTTTCTATAAATGGTATCATTTTATTTTTTTGTTGCCTCTTTGTTTTGAAATGAGATTGGCTATGTGCCTGGTGCCTTTTATAAGAATATATTTCTAAGTAATATTTGAATAATTTAGCTTTATTATATGGTATTTACAGGAACAACAATAGATATTCACTTAAAACTGCATTTAATATTATACACAGTCTCTATTCCTTCCCCTTGACCTTTAATGGAAAAAAAATCACTGTAAAATCTGAGGCATTAATAAATTACTACATGTTTCTTTTCCTTTTCTCTAAGGTTAACTAACTTGTTTTTCAATTCAACATTTGTTAGGTTCTTCGATTCCAAGATTAATTTTTTTTTTGTTGCTCTAATGTAATGTTGCATATTCATTTGCAAAACAAAGACACATGGGCAAAAACTTCTGCAATATTGTCTGTCTAGGGACAGCTCTGAGGATTACAATATGTTCAGCTCTCAATTTTTTGAAACAACTTAGGGATGCAGTCTTTAGTTGAATTTCAAGATGGATTCTAATTTTTACATGGATCCTTCTGGCAAGGAAATTCTGAGTACCTTAAGGAACTGAAATAAAAAGTATAAGGCAAGGATTCTTGAAATCCCCCCTCCATCTAGATGAAAATGAGCATAGGAAAACATATTGTGATAATCCAAAACATTCATTATGAAAATCATGTAAGATTTGAAACTCTCTCTGCAAGCTGCATTTGATTACAAACTTCTCTTGGGACTATGCCTAGGTATTCTTGGGCTTGTAACCAGACTCCATTGCTTAGCCTACCAGCCATCATTGAACATGCTTTAATATCACTCAACTTCACAAGACCGATCCTGTGCAAATGTCCACATTTGTTACACTTTCTAAACAGGTCTTGATTTTTTTCCAAAATTCTATATTATACTTGATAGCAATATTGAAAATACTCATTGCCCAAATCTTCTATAATATTACTATTCTTTTAGTTTTCTAAAAACAATGCTCTTTTTCCATTAGCATTCCACTGCTATTAAATATCTCCTTGCTCAACGTAGAGCCACAAGCATCTCATAGTGATTCTGAGTCTGATCACACTGCAGAGGGAAATATCTCCACTCATTCAGTAAGGACAGTAACGAAGCAGCCTGGAAAGAGGAGAGCATCTAAAGAAAGAAGATCATAGGCAAAGGGGAGAAAGAAGATTGGAGAAAATGTGGTGATTTGAACTCTGCTCTAATGAATTCGATGATCATGTATATTCATCAGCAATACTATGTATTCAGAAAATGCATAGGTCAACACAGCTTCCCCAGCATGGTTTGGCACATGCAACTAGAAGGTACCCATTCAAAAATAAAATTTGTAAAAAGGCCCTTAGATTGCATTGCAAAAGGTAGACAAGGAAGAATTTTAGATTAATATTTCTATAAAAGGCATATAACTTATAACTTAATGCCCCATCCCAACCTTTCATTTTTCTTTAATTCTTAGAAGTAATGACAAGCTCTTCATTCTGGCATTTGAGAACCTCCTAGTTTGACTCCAGACTACTTTACCAGTTTTATCTCTATCTGTCATGACAACTAGGCAATCCTACAACTTTGCTTTAGATATCCCTTTTATCTATTCATTTCCCCTCTACAAACTCTCCCTAGGCTTGTTTTCCATATTCAGAACCTACTAATCTTTCAAGATACATTTGAAGTTTTTCTGTGATGCTTCTCCCACTATCTTCAAGTGTATTTATAAAGTAGAATAAACTTCTCTTCAGTGACCTCAACTTCTTCTGAAATTATATATATATATATATATATATATATATATATATATATATTCATATCTTCAACTAAATGCTTCTTCAGTTCCTACTAATACAAATAGAACAAACTTGTACAAGCAGTAAAAATATGGGTCTTCAAAATTACTAGCTAGAGAAATAAGATGAAATCATAAATAACTATTCTACAAGTGAGAACGTAAATGATATGGATAACATGTAAACAGCATGCCACAGAGCAGCAGAGGGTGAAAAAAATTGAACTTAGACAGAAGCAATGAATATCATTTTAGCAGAAAATCCTGAAGTGTTTCTTGAGTTCAGTTGCCCCTTGAGGTACTTTTTATGTGGTACACAATGGAATTGTGTTTTCACCTTGCTTACATTCCATCTGTGGTTTATAAGTTCTTTTTGGATGTGGGGACATTTTCAGTTTACCTCTAGTGCAAGTATCAGGAAATTCTGATTCAACTGGCTTTCAAAACAAGAAAATGTGCTCAACAAATACTGGAAACCTAGATGGAGCACAGTGTCAGGGTGGATTGAGAAAGTGGCTCACCTCTACTCTACTGCCTGAAGATGTGGGCATTCTCGGCCCTTGTTCTCTCATGTCCACAAGGTGACTGCAATGGTTTTGGGCCTCACTCCTAATCAGGACTATGTCCAGAAGAAGAGGGAGGACATCCACTTTTTGTTGTTGTTTCTTTTATGAATAAATATATCTGTCCCAGGAACCTAGCCATAGATTATTTAACAACTAGTCTCACATGCTGTCTAGACTAAAACTGGCACAGAAAGGGAGACATAAAATCTTAGGCGAATTAACAAGCTTTCCTTGACCAAACTAAGGGTAGACACAGCCTCCCTGAGCACAAGCTGCTTGGAAGAAGGGGGACATCTGAACTACATTGACAGGGAGGGAATTGATTCTAGAGAGACTGTCAAAGGATCCATCTCAGGAACTGTGTGTAATAACTCTCTCTCTTGAATGATGCTTCTCAAGTGCCTTGATTGTAGTAGAAATTTATTAATACTTATCATTTTTAGTCAAGTAAGAGAAAGAAAGTCAAGTTCATCCTCTTTAAATTCCACTCACCAATGGAGAAGCGGGTGACCAAACCACAGATGAACCCACAACACTGACTTACCAGTCAAGTGTGGTGAGTCAAAAATGAACAAGTGGTGTCTTCACTTCTCTCTCAGAGATAAGAACAAAGAGAACAGAAATGTTTTGAGGTTTTTATAAACCTCCAGCCTGATTAAAATTATTCCAGTAATAGAAGTAAATTCCCTGATTCTTGCTTTTAAAAAGACTAAGCAGTTTAGCCTAAATTGATTAAGTTTGTCTTTGGTTCTATTCACCATACTTTGAATACCGATATCAGTGAATTTGAGTTTTAAAAAAAAATCACATATTTAATTTCTCCAAAAAATTGTAATTCTACAGGTTTGAACAGTGTAATATAAAATCAGTAGGTTCCTTCTATTTGTTTGTGTATATGTATATCAGCAGCATAACTTCTTAACTAAATCCACTAGTGATTTATTTATTTATTTATTTTTCATTAATCAGTAGTTTTTATTATGGTTTTGTGGGGTACAGTTAAGGGGTAGGTGTACAATGACGTTTCATTCAGCACCCTGTAGATAAGAAGTGTTTTCCCATCCCCCGACAGATATTTGCTACTGTTAATCCCATCCCCCTCCCCCCCATAGTTTCCCAGTACCATCCGTCATTTTCTCATAGTATTGCATTGGATGTTCAAGGTCCATTATATGAGTGAGAACATGTGATATTCGGATTTTTGTTTTTGTGAGAGGTCACTCAGTATTATAGATTCTAGTTCCATCCAGGTTGCAGCGAAATTCATGATTTTGTTCTTTTTTATGGCTGCGTAGTATTCCATCGTGTATATGTACCACATTTTTTTAATCCAGTCCTCTTTTGATGGGCAGCATGGTTGTTTCCAGGTTCTTGCTATTGTGAACAATGCTGCGATAAACATACGTGTGCAGGTATCTTTTTTATAGAGTGATTTGTGTTCTTCAGGGTATATTCCCAGTAGGGGGATTGCAGGGTCATATGGAAGGTCAATTTTTAGAGCTTTTAGGAATCGCCACACTGCTTTCCACAGAGGTTGCACTAGTTTACACTCCCACCAACAGTGTAGAAGTGTTCCCTTTTCACCACACCCTCTCCAGCAGCTGTTATTTTTTGAGTTGTTGATAATTGCCATTCTGACTGGAGTTAGGTGGTATCTCAGTGTGGTTTTGATTTGCATCTCCCTGATGATTAGTGAGGTTGAGCATTTCTTCATGTGTTTGTTGGCTGCTCGAATGTCTTCTTTTGTGAAGTGTCTGTTCATGTCTTTTGCCCATTTTATAATGGGGTTGTTTGTTTTCTTCTTTTCAGTACGCTTCAGTTCCTTGTAGATCCAGGATGTTAAGCCTTTGTCAGACCTAGAGTTGGCAAATACTTTTTCCCAGTCTGTGGGCTGTCTCCCTGCTCTCTTGATGGTTTCTTTGGCTTTGCAGAAGCTTGTCAGTTTAATAAGGTCCCATTTGTCTATCTTCTCTCTTAAGTCCTGTGGGTTTCGGGTTTTGCCACTAGTGATTTATATAATCTTTCTTGCCTTTGAGGGAATTATTTATATCACAAGACATAGAAATATCTTCAGATGAAAAAAGTTCATTCTACAGTGTCTTCCAAGATAAAGTGTAACAATACAGCCTTTTGCTATCCATCTTAACCTTCATAATACTCTGTGATAAATTAGTATTTTCATACCCATTTAGCAGATGAGGAATGTGAAGCTTAAAGAGTTTAAATGCATATTCTGAAGTCACACATCTATAAATCAAGAAGCTGAGACATATACCCAGGTCTGCCTGACTCTAAAGCCCAAACGTGAAACTGTCATCCTATAATATTTTTCTTTACCAATGAAATTTGACATAACCGTGAATGAGTCACAGAACATGGTAAGTCACTGAATTCAGTCTGGTCCCAGAAAAATAAAGTCATATCCCTTCATTATTTTGTGGAATGAAGACAGTAACTCTCTACTACATAAAATTCACATTAAGTAATTATCTCCATCTAAGTAAAAATAAATATGCACTCTCCCATCAAAACCATCATGAAGTGAGCATTATTTGAAATAAGGCAATGATCATTCTTGGTTTCCTAAGAGGTGTAAAGTGGGTCTACACAGAAATAAGTCTCTCACCTTGACTGACATCTCTGCTCCCAGCATTTCTCTGCATCTGTGCTGGTCCCTAGACAATCCTTACTTAACACAGGACCAGAGTGATATTTTAGAAATATAAATCAATTTCCTGATGTGAGCAGGGCCCAGTAGGGGCCTGACCTCCCACCCCACCCAGTAGCATTGTGGTAGAAATCACAAAACTCGTTGGCCCCTTGCTTCTCACCTCTCCCCATGGAGCCAGTGTTAGCAGGACTCAACAGGGAGCAGAACTTCCACCCTCAGCAAGAAAGCAGTGAGGCGATGCATGCTGTATTTTCACCAAGGAGATGTCAGTAGAAACCAGCAGGTGGCCAAGCTTTCTCTCCTTGCCACCACCACTGACAACAAGGCAGAGCAAGGTGGTGAGAACTAGTGCGCTGCTTTGCCAGGGTGGTGACAGGAAGACCCTGAGCTGGAAGCTGAATATCTGCTCCCATTTGGACCTGCATATGACACCCGAGCAGGGTGATTTTTTTATGAATTAAATAAGATTACATAGCAACCAGAATCTTACAACATAATGCCCAACATGTCCAGGATACAATTGAAAATCACTCATTAAATCTCAAAACAAGGAAATCTCAACCAGAATGAGAAAAGATAATCAACTGATGGAAATTCCAAGATGATACATATGTTGGAATTGTCCTATGAGGCTTTTAAAGCAGCCTTTACATAAATGCTTTAATGGATAATTATAGACATGCTTAGAAAAAATTAAAAACAACTTCCCAGCAAATAAATAGAAGATGCAAAAAGAAGAAAAACAAAAAATTTTAGAACTGAAAAAATACAATAATCAAAAATGTAAAATTCACTGGTTGAGTCAACAGTGAAGTAAATATGACAGACAAAAGAATCAGTAACCTTGGAGATAGAACAATAGAAATTGCACAGAGAAACAGGGACAAAATCGACTAAAATGAAATAGATAGACATAGACATCTGTGGGACAGTAACAAAAGATCCAATGTGTGTATCATTGAAGATCCAAAAGGAGTGGTCAGGCTGAATAGTATTTGACAAAATAAAGGCTGAAAACACTCCAACTGAGGAAAACATAAACTTATATGTTCAAGAAATTGACGCACAAACAAGAGAAACCCATGGAAATCCTTTTGGTACTTCAATGATACACACGTTGGATCTTTTGTTATTTGTCCCCTAGATTCCTGATGTTTGTCTATTTCTTTTTAACCCAGGATTTGCTTGTGGGAATCATTCAGTGCTGAGATCAGCTCCATGGAGTAGTGTCTCCTGACTACCTAATCTAAACCAGATTACCTCAGTCCTTACACAACAATATCATTCCCTTTCATTGTCTTCACAGCACTATTTCTTATAAAGGTTATCTCTGTTCATTTATCTGTGTACTCTTGATTCTGTCTATTTCCTTTTATCAGAATATAAGCTCCATGAAGGCAGGGGTCTGGTTTATTTTGTTTATTGCTGAATTTGCAGCACACAAAGCAGTACCTAGCACACAGCAGACACTCGACAAGTGTCTGTTGAATACATGAATATCTACTGTTTCTTCTAAAAATCTGTTTAGATAGAGATGGCAAATGGGAAGTTCAAACTGTTGTATAGACAAAAGGAATTTTCTTCCAACATTAATTTGAAAACCTCTTTTCATAGGCAACATTTCCAAAATCTTTCCTCCTACCTATCTCTGTAGAGACAACAAAAAGCATTTTAAAGTAAGCATATTTTTAAAAATAAGTCTAAAAAGCAGATTTGGTTTCAACAATGTTTTTGCCCTTCACATTTGTGAAAGACTCTTATCTCTAAAATTGAAAAGAGGGAATCCTTGTGAACTTATGTGTGCTTCTTTTTCTATCCTAATGCATTTCTATCCTGCCAGAGAGCATTAAATTTAAGAATGTCATGATGGACCTAGAACAGGAACAGATAACTAGTTAATACATCTGACCTCCACAATCCCCCACTTTCCTGACTATCTCATGGCACAAGGTATGCTCCATTCTGTCACAATCACCCAATCATGAATGATTCCATGTGATCATGAATATTGTTTCAATTTACCAATGTCTTTTAGTATGACTTCTCCAGGAAGCAGAGCCTGAAAAAAACAGCTTAAGCATGAATATTTTATTGGAGTGCAAACTCAGGAAAGCATGAGTGAGAAAGAGGGGGGGCAAAGAAGAATAAAAGAACACACAATTGGCTGTTTTACAGAGCTAGTATCAAGTGTAATTCACTTAATCAAGTGAAAAAGATCCCACATGTTCCCTATCAAAATGGACATTTTCTCTGAGTCTAGGAAAGGAGAAACATTGATCCTTTAGATCTATTCTCCATTGGTCATAGGTTTGTTCTACAGAGTATAGATCCAGCCTCCAATCCTCTGTTCCTCCAATCTGGACTTCTGTTTTGTACTTGCATAAATGCCAACTAGCTCTTTGGGTTCTTATGTCTTGGTATCAACAATGAATCCCCAGGGCAGGAGGAGAAATTCTCAAGTGTGGCCAGGTATGTGTTCATGAAATCCATCAGAGTGCAAGTAGAACTGGCCACATCAGTAGCTCTGGGACAGACACATTAATGGAGACATATAAGAACTAGAGATCCCAAGTGTGTCTGCTTTCTCTACCCACTCCTTTGGTCAGTTCCAACTAAAACTATACTCTTATTGTGAATTAAAGAAAAAGCCATGATCAATGAATGAGATTTAAATCAGTAGACATTACTAGTCTCCTAGGTAGACTATACCCACACTCAGGGGAGAGGAAGCTCCATTTGTTGACAGACTAGCTCTGTGACAGCACAGGGCTGAGTGCTCGCTCCAACACTCCCCATGTGTTAACCCTAGAACAGAAAACAGTACACATCGGCTCTAGGGTCCTGGCTCTGCTGTTGGGTAGACCTCTCAAAGTTTCTAGGAATCTGGGAATCAGGAAGGCTTTGGGCTCTGGGCTTCAGAGTGCAGAAAGGAAAATGAAAACAAAAGGAGGACATAGCAGAACAAAATGAGCAAAGGGAAGAACCAAGCATTTTGAGTAGCTGTAGAATACACTGCCCCTAATTACTTTAGGAGATACTCAAACATTTGTGCTGCTGATATCAAGCTTTGGCCTTCACAAGAGGATCCAGAGAAAAGAAGAAAGTGAACAATCATTTAGGAGACAGGAACAAACCAAATCAGTTATTAAATTCCAACAAGAATACACAGCCTTAATCAAAATAAGTTTTAAAACATAAACATGATTAGTAAAAGCAAATATTATAAAGGAATCACTAATAAGCATAAGCCACAATGTTATTTAAGCAGTTCTGAAGGCCTTGCATAACCAATTTGAGATGGCAGAAGACAGGATCATTCTCTTGATTTTGTTTCCATAAAATTCAAAGAGCTCAAAGGAACCTTGGTAGTCACGAGGACATTCCCGACTCTTCAAGGACAGAGGGTAAGACTATAGACTAGATGCCGGAGTCCAGCTCCAGCTGGGTTCAGGGTACCCCAAAGGTGGAGACAACATCGGCGACTGGGGGGAAGAAGAAAGTGAGAGAGAGAGAGAGAGAGAGAGAGAGAAAGAGACTGGACCCCTGTCTAGTGCAGAAGCCGTTTACTGGGAACTACAATGGGTCTTTTATACACAGTCAGGTGTGTGAGGGGCATTCCCCATCCACCATATGTTCTTTCAGGTATAATGCCATAACAGATGTTAAACCTAATCCATGAAACCTTAATCCATGACTGCCTTTAAACCCTTCTTGTACTGCCTATAAACGCTTTTCATACTAATACCAAGTTAAACAATTCTATACAGACTTAAGTACTTACTTTACAAACTAAAGTGGCCCATCCCAGAATGTTTGGAATGTGGCCCAGTCCAAAGTTCACAGTGGGCTACCTGCAAGTAACCCAGCAACATTCTTTCAACAAAAATGACTGTCTTCTAAAATTATATTCCACAATTTACACCGTTTTCAACTTCAATAAATCCTAAGATCATGACCCAGAAGCCTGTGACCAATACTAAGGCTCTTAGATGTGACCTGAGTTTGAATTGTAAGTTGTGTGAAAGCCAAAACTACAGTTTTTGAAAGAATGGGAGCAATGAGCTTCTAAAGTTAGCTTGTGCTCGTCCCGGTCTCAGAGTTTTTATGTTTTGAGCTCACAGGAGCTTAATCTGGTTAGTGCTGAGTAGAAAGGGGGAGAAAATGGGGTCAATAGCTCCCAAACACATCCTAGTGGTCTCGGGGTCAACGGCCCTTCCTGATCCCTAAAGCTCAGTGGGCCTCCGTGGCCGGCTCCCAACAACTAGAGAGACTAAGTGACTTGTCCAAAGTCAAAGAGGAAGCTAATGGCCAAAGACCACAACACAGGTCTCAAAATCAGTGCATTTTTTTAACTTTTTTAAAAAATTATTTTTAATTGACATGCAGTAATTATACATATTTATGGGGTACATAGTGATGTTTTCATACATATAATATATAGTGATCAAATCAGAATAATTAGCATAGCCATCATTTCAAACATATATTATATTCTTTGTGTTGGGAACATTAAATATCTTCCTTCTAGCTATTTGAAATTATGACATATTGTTATTATTATATAATGATATGTTATGTTATATTATATAGCATATTATTGTTTATATATAATATATTATTGTAGTCATTTTACATTGCTATAGGACACAGGAACTTATTCTTCCCATCTAGCTGTATTTTGTATCTTTTAACAAATCTCTAGTCTCCTCTTTCCTCTACCCATTTTCATTAACCTCAGGTGATTTAACTTTATTAGGGGAAATACAAACATTTCCCTCCACTCAGGAAAAACTTAATTAAATTAGAATAAAGGATAAAAATAGGGCTTTTGGTTATTTAAAAATTATTTTTATGCAGGATTCATAATGTTTTAGACAAAAATACACTTGCCCTTGCAAAGAAAGCCATATTACATTTTATTATTTGAGCACACATTTTCTTAGTGCTAACAGGAGATTCATTGACCTGATGTGAAAGTGCTAACTAAAATCAAACTCAGGAAGGACCGTCTGCTACTCATAGCTTTGTTTCATCCTATCCAAAGACTTTCCTAAATGCTAAATCTATATCTATTCATAGCACAATGAGCTGCCCGCCTCTGCTCTAATGCACCACATTATCTACATTGACCAGATCGCTGCAGAATCTTGGCATGAATTCCTTCACCTGTTAGGAAACTAATTCATTGCAGTCAAACACATATTTATGCTTTATTTATGTCTATTGGACAAAAGATTATTAAACAGAATAGATGTTAAGATTACATTAAAAGGTCTGACAGGAGACAAAACTTCAGAGATAAGACTGTGTCCTTCCTTGAACAAAACCACTGTGGCTACCTAAGAGACCTGAGTTGGACACATCTTGCTAGTACAGCTGTCACCCTTGCTGGGCAGGAGCCGAGGGTTAAAGATCTGGAGAAAACCCTTGCCCTTCTGTGAAACAGGATAAGAAACAGCGTTATTTTGTTTTGTTTCAATGTATTGGTAGTGTTTCTTTTTCTACACAGTTGCTGTTCTACAGTCTGCCTGTGCCTCGAGGGTCCTGGGGGAAACCCCAGGCAACTGACCTGATTTGCATTGACTCCTGGTGACCTCCCTGCAGGCAGAGCCCTGCGGACACCCTCCTGGAAGTACAGGTAGAGTTGAAAATACAGGTTCATTCCGTATGATATTTTAAATTGTCAGGAGAAAGAGAAGCAAAATTTATTACTAAAATGATTCATTTTCTTCCAAAGCGCCTCAAGAGTCTCCAGAAATATTTAGCAACACTCCCACAGCATTTGTATTATTTAGATTTATTTTACTTGGAATAAAGTCATTTCTTTCCCACCCACATGTCCGAGGCATTCTCATTATCCTCAGAGCAGTCACATGACAGATGGTAATGGTTTCTTCTGTGCTAGAGAATGTCAATTGTCAAACTGTAGGGAGATTTTACATTGTGGTCAAAATCTGCCAAAGAGAATGGTGTCAGTCTTTTAAACGCGGTGAAAGGCCTGATCCTGCTGTTTTATCAAAAAATCCAGTAGTCACAATTGAGAGTTATGTATTGTAGAAGAATGTAACTGTAGCTGAGAGATTTAAGGAATATCTGATTCTTTTCCATGTGATATTTGTGTGACTCAAAAAAAAATGTCAGTGTGGGCTGGGTACAGCGGCTCATGCCTGTAATTCCAGCACTTTGAGAGGCTGAAGTGGGAGTACTGCTTAAGCCCAGGAGTTTGAGACCAGCCAGGGCAACATAGCCATACTTCATCTCTACCAAAAAAATAAAAAAAATTAGCCAGGTGTGGTGGCACACACCTATAGTCCCAGCCACTCGGGAGGCTGAAGCTGGAGGATTGCTTGAACCCAGAAGGTTAAGACTGCAGTGAGTTGTGATTATGCCATTGCACTTCAGCCTGGGCAATAGAGTAAGATCTCGACAAAAGGCGGGGCAGTGTATTTGATGGGGGGGGGTACTTCTTTAGTAGTTGTGGTTGTTATTGACTGGATAGTTGCTTGTTCCCCCCGCCCCGAATTATTTCCAAAATTGTACCTATAAATACAAGATATCTTGGATGAGGGCTATTTTAGCAAAGCACATATAAAAACTTCTTGGTTTTTTTGCCTTGAAGACATCAAATCTTTAAAAAGGACCCTAATGAATGACTTTGGAGTACATATGACAAGAGTTGTTAATTTTCTTTTATGGATGACAAAAACACAATAGATTGTAATCACTGAAAATAAATACTTCTTGAAATTAACTGAGACAAATCTAAAGTATGAGTTTCCCTTGGCATCAGGAGGAACACAGAACTAAGCCCTGTGGGCTGGGTAAATACAAGATATCACCTGAGTCATGCCTTACTCTAAACATAAAACTGCACCATTCGCTCACCTATTTCTAAAACTCAGTTTTGCAAGTATATTCTCTATAAATCAGAATCTTCCTGATTTAAGTTTAATAATTTAATTCAGCAAAAATATTCAAGCACCTGTGCTCTAATGATACAAAGATGAATAAGATCAAGAGGTGTGTGACTCACTTTAATAAAAATCAAGTGCTAGTTAAGAATATGAGCAAAATGTTTTGAGCTCAGAGTTGTTGAAACAATCAGGAAAGTTTTCCTGTAAAAAACAAGATCTTGCCTGTGTCTTAAAAGGTAAATGTAGTTTCACCAGGTAGAGATAGTGGATGTAGAAGATGTAAAATGATAAGAATGTGAAGGAGTGAAAGAACACAGTATATTTGAAAATATTTGGAAAATGCAAGGGATTTCTACTATGGCATAAGAGAGAGAATGTGGATGAGAAACCAGAAAAATTGGCTAAGCAATTATGAAGTTTTTATTTTATTCTATAAGAAAAGAGCTGTTGAAGGTGTTTACTTGTACTTGTTCACTCATATATTTGTCTTAAGATAAGGTGTTACACATCTAATCCATCTGCATATTGGGAAAATAGCCTTGAGAGTACTAAAAAGGACAAATTTGAAGGGAGAGGCACTGGGGTTGGAAGACCAGTTAAAAAGGAGTTTTACCATACTGTAGAACAGATAAGAGCCTGAACTAGAGAAATTGTGTAAATAGAGAAAAAGACAAGATTTGAAAGTAAAATAGAGAAACTAATAGAATGTGGGACTGGAGAAAGAGAAAAGACTAGAAATTTTAAAAAAGGTTTATAATACAGGCAACTGTATATAGCAGTGGCATTAACCAAAAGATCTAATGGGGGATCTGTGTGAGAAGTTCATACGTTTGGTTTAGGACATCTTGCATTTGAGAGACCTACACACCGGTTTTGCCCCCATGAGTGAATCTGGAGTTGGAATTTAGATTTGGGGGTCACAAATCCAAGTAACAGTGAAAGCATAGGGTACATAAGGCCCTTGGAGGAGGGGGAGTAAAACAACCCTCACTGGCAGGTTGAGCAGTGGTTGGTTGTCCCCCCCGCCCACTGCAACCGAGTTTAAGACCCACATACCATAAATTAAGCCAAAAACTCTTAAATAGAGTATCGTCCATTCTCTTACCCTTCTGAAATAGTTATTCAAGACTGCAAATTTGTCCACATTTACAAATTCATGGTTCCTCCTGAATCACAAATTAAAATACAAAGAGAAGCAAAAAATAGATGCTTGACCCATCTGGGAAACAACAAATTTTTATGAAAGAATTTTTTTCTCTTAACTTTGGTAAACCCCACTCAAATTCTTACACATCCTGAATCAACATTTGACTGCTGGGCAGTGGTACCACACTCAAATTTTCATATCAATTGGACACAGTTGCCTTTTACTGTTTGTTTTTTTAAGAGGCAAAAAAAGCATTTCTTTAGTGTCTAAAATGTGTTCATTAGGGGAACAGATGTGGGTTGGACTGTCTCAGCACTGAATGCTTGACCCTAAATAATTAATGTGCCTGTGTTTCTTAACAAATTGTGTGTGTTTGTGTTTATAAACTATAGGGTCTTCTAAATTGTAGGACTAGGGCCTCTCTTGCCCAGGTTTGGGGACTATATTAAACAGAAAAGTTGTTTTGATAACTTTATTTTATGAATACCATGTCCATAGAAAAATATGTTAAAACAATTCTATTAGGTAATTTAAAAATTAAAATTTATAAATAAAAGAATAAAGACTAGATAGGGTTTTTAAAGTTAGATATACATTCATGTGCATGGTTTTATAAGTTAAAATGCATTTTACCACTTTTATATCTTTTAAAGGAAAAAACATTTACATTGAAATACATTCTGGAATACATAAGCCATCCACAATTTCGCTGAATCCATATTTACACATTGCAAATGACAAACGAATAGACATTTTCCTTTTGTCTTTGAATGTATTATAAAAGACACCGTATCATGAGAATAGACCATTGTTTACTTAGTAGTATTGAAAAACAGAATTTCAATAATATTCTTTAGAAGGTATTATTAATAAAGAATAGTCAAATTTAGTAATCCACAGTAAGGTTAAGCTAGTGCCCAACACAAGACATGTTTTTTTCTAATAACAAACATAATTTAAGGTAATATAGACTACAACTTACATGTTTTAATCTGAAAATGAAAGGCATGTGGTAAGGCAGAGAGAAGCTATGACAAGGAGTTAGGAGTCATGAGCTGTTGCCTCGGTAAGGTCAGTAAAACATTTCACTGTGACACTGACTCAGACAATCTCTCCTGTTTGGTAGGACCACCAAGCAAAGGCATCTATTGTTACACTGAATTGTGGTAGCAAATACTCAATACTTGCTTCCTGAATAAATGATGATCAGATCAATCTATTTGGATCTCTGCTTCCAGAAATGTAGATGCTAAAACTATTATTGTGACATTGGATAATCCATTGTGTTTGTATACATCTAATTCTGGATTGGAAATAATTCAATAAAGATAAGCCCTTATTATGCTATCCTCTCTAACATTTCAAGACGGTTTACACTTCTTTCAATTTTCTAAACCAGCAGGTATCTAGACCCTAAATAAATTACCTGCAGAGCTATGGTTCATGGTAACTTAAGTGGGATGTGATAATAGAATCCTGATAACTAAACTGTATTTCCTTTACTACTTCTCAAATTTTTGTTACACTGCAATGCATTTACACTCCTGATTCAGAACTTCCAGTTCTACTTCTACTGTGAAGAAAAAAAAAATGTGCATAAGCTATCTTGGGATTTTCAAAATGCTGTGCTTCTTGTGCCTGTACAAATCATAAGACTTTTTATCTGCACCTCATGTAACTTGCATGGAAAAGTAGAAGTTCTTCTCTGAAGTTTTTAAGACACGTTAACGTGCATATGCTTAAGAGGAAACGATCCATGAATTACAGAACTTTCCAACATGCAATCTTGCCCAGCCTTGGCTCTCTCATTTTCTTCTAAACTCTTTGCTTTCCTGATATAAACGCCATGTGCTGGTTTTATTCATGGCCGAGCAGAGGTTTTGCTCAACTTTATAATGGTTTGCATTGACTCCAGACAAGATTGCCTTGGTCAGAGCATAACTTTAAAAAAAATGTTTATGTTGGTATAACTCAAGCCCAGGCACCATTTCTCCTCGTTTTCCTTTCAATGTGCTTTTCAAAAAATTATGGCATATGTGTGCCTGAAAGTAGGAAGTATTTTTGACAATAACTTGGAACTTTTTCCAACTTAATATACCAGCTTTAAAGTGAATTATTCAGCCCTAGGTTGACACAGATTATTTTAGTAGTAGGTAGATGTCCAGAGAACGCCAACACTATTTCCTACATGTGAACTACCATATAGCACAAGACAGCAATAACTCGCTATGGTTGGCAGAATAATTCGTAATTATGTTTTTTAAAGAAACACATCCTTGCTGTCCAGTTGAAAGATGGAAATTTATAATAGGATTTCGAATCTCAGACAACCATTTAAGAAAAAAATTGAGTAATGAAACTCAACACAGGACTTATACATGTGGGCAAACATGAAGTGTTTTTAAAGTCTTCATGTTTTTACATGAGGGAAAAATGTTTCTTTTTGTTTACACATATTTTAAGTTTAAATAGGTTATCTCAAATAGTTCAATAAGTTTGCAACTTTGGATTCAGTTCAAACTTAATAAATGTCTGGCACTGTTGAATACATTAGAGAAGGCAAAGGTATTTTATTTTCTTTCAATATCTCAAAATGTAATTGGAGAAATAAATCAGACCAAAAAAAAAAAAGTATTAAGGGACAAAGCAGAGGCAACCGATAGCTGTTTCGGGTGCCAGAATTCTAGTTTAGTAGTTATAGTTCCCTGTGATCTTGCGATAATGTCTAAAAAGGTAAAGATTATTCTCACAGTTGGTTGCCAGGAATCAAAGTGGTGCAACCATGGATTGGCAATGTTTTCTAAAATGAACATATTTATACCAAATGGCCCAGCAATTCTTCTCAATGGCCCAGCAATTCTACTACTAGTTGTGTGCTCTAAAAACTGTGTATACATATATTCACAAAAGACACACACAAAATATTCATAGCAAATCTATTCACTACAGACTCCAAACAAGATGATAGAAATATATATTTATATGATAAATTATAGTTTATTTCTTCAATGGAATACTATACAACAATGAGAATGAATTTTCTTATTTAGCAAAATATATCCATGCCAATATTCTTCCATGAGTTATGATTTTTTTTAAGTAATAAATTCCCTTTATTTACAATTGACATTCAGATCCAGTGAGGTCAAATGTCTCCTTGTTTCCAGTGTGGGCTTTCACCTGTAACTTACAACTCCTTACCTGACAAGAACTATATTCCTCATTTCCACAGGTTGTTTTTTTTTTAATTATAATTTCAGTAGCTTTGGGAGGTAAAAATAATTTTTGGTCTGGGCTTTAAGTATACATAACACCACTATCTGTGCACTTTGTACCAAATAGGTCATTTGTTTGACCCTTGAGCCCTTCCCACCCTTCCCCTTCTGAGTTTCCAGTGTCCACTATACTATTCTCTATACCTTCGCAAATCCTTCATTTAGCTTCCACTTACAAGTGAGAACATGTGGTGTTTGGTTTTCTGTTCCTGAGTTATTTCACTTAGGATGATGTTCTGCAATTCCATCAAGTTGCTGCAAAAGGCAATATTTCATTCTTTTTGATAGCTGAAATGACAAAACTTACTTGATAGAAAAAAGTTTGTTTTATTTAAATTCTTATCAATATTTCTAATAAAGTCATTGTTCACCATTCCTCTATTCTTACTTTGATAAATTATTCATGTAGTGACAAAAAATATAAAGGGTTCATTGGACACAGATGGTACATTATAAATTCAGATCCTGATATATCATGGTTTAAGAACATTTGACTTAATAATATGCAGACATATCTTGGAGACATTGTTGGTTTGGTTTCAGGCTACCATAATAAAGCAAATATCATAATAAATGGAATCACACAAAGTTTTTGGTTTCCCAGTGCATATAAATTATATTCACAGTACACTGTAATCTTGAAAGTGTGTAATAGCATTGTGTATTAAAAAAACAATGTACACAGCTTAATTTAAAAATTGCTTCTTGCCAAAATATGTTAGCAATAACTTGAGCCTACAGTGAGGGTGTTCTTGCCTGGATGTTGAAGGTGCTGACTGATCAGGGTGGTGGTGGCTACGGGAATTTCTTAAAGTAAGACAACAATGAAGTTTACTACATTAATTAATTCTTTTACAAAAGATTGTCTGCAGCATGCAATGCTGTTTGATAGCATTTTACTTACAGTAGAACTTCTTTCAAAATTGGAGTGAATCCTCTCAAACCCTACCACTGCTTTATTAACTAAGTTTATGTAATATTCTACATCTTTTGTCATCATTTCAACAATATTCACATTATCTTCCCCAGGAGTAAACTCTATCTTAAGAAACCACCTTTTTTGTTCATCCCTAAGAAACAATTCCTTATCTGTTCAAGTTTTAACACGAGGTTGCAGCAATTTAGTCACATCCTCAGACTCCACTTCTAAGTCTAGTTCTTTTTTATTTCTACTACATCTGCAGTTACCTTCTCCTCTAAAGGTTTGAACCACTCAAAGTCATCCATGGGAACTGGAATCAACTTCTTCCAAACTCTTGTTCATGTTGATATTTTCAACTCCTCCGATGAATCACAAATTTTCTTAATGGCATCTAGAATCATTAATCCTTTCAGAAAATTTTAAATTTACCTTGCTAAGATCCACAGAAGAATCACTATCTATGGCAGCTATAGCTTTGCGGAATGTATTTCTTAAGTGGTAAGACTTGAAAATCAAAATTACTACTTGATCTATGGGCTGCAGGATGGATGCTGTATACACAGGCCTGAAAACAACATGAATCTTCTTGTAATCTCTATTGGAGTTTTTTAGGTGAACAGGAGTATTGTTAATGAGCAACATTATTTTAAAAGGAATTTTGTTTTCTGAACAGTAGGTCTTAACAGTAGACTTACAATATCCAGTAAACCATGCTGTAAACAAATTTTCTATCATCCATTGTTTTTTCATTTATAGAGCACAGGCACAGTAGATTTAGAATAATTCTTAAGAATCCTAGAGTTTTCGGAATGGTAAAGCAGTGCTTGGCTTCAATTTAAACTCACTAACCTCATTAGTGCTTCACAAAAGAATCAGCTCATCCTTTGAAGCTTTGAAGCCAGGCATTGACTTCTCCTCTCTAGCTATGGTAGTCCTAGATGGCATCTTCTTTCAGTAGAAGGCTATTTTATCTACATGGAAAATCTGTTGTTTAGCACATCCATCTTTATCAGTTATCATAGCTAGACCTTCTGGATAACTTACTGCAGCTTCTCCATCAGTACTTGTTGTTTCACCTTGCAATTTTATGTTATAGAGACAGTTTCTCTCCTTAAACGTCATGAACCAATCTTGGTTAGCTTCCAACTTTTCTTCTGCAGCCTTCTCATCTCCCCCAATCTTCACAGTATTGAAGAGAGTTAGGACTTTAGTCTGGATTAGGCTTTGGCTTAGAAGAATATTATGGCTAACCGGACCTTCTATCTAGACCACTAAATTTTTCTCCTTATCAGCAACAAGGCTGTTTAGCTTCCTTCTCATTCATGTGTTTACTGGAGTAGCATTTTTAAAGTTCTTCAAGAACTCTCTCTTTCCATTCATAACTTGGTTAACTAGACAAGAGGACTAGCTTTTAGTCTGTCTCAGATTTTGATATACCTTCCTCACTAAGCTTTATCATTTCTAACTTTTGATTTAAAATAAGAGACATGTGATTCTTGGCATCATTTCAATATCATTGCATCTCAGAAAAGAGAGAAACCCGACGAGATAGAGAGAGACCAGGAACAGCCAGTGGTAGAGCAGACAGAAGACACACAACATTTATTAATTAAGTGCATTATCCTATATGGGTGCAGCCCATGGTGCCCTAAAACAAGCACAATTATAACATCAAATATCACGAATCACAGATCACTATGACAATGTAATAACATGAAATAATTCAAGAATTACTAAAATGTGACAAGAGACACAAATGGAGCACAGACTGTTAGAAAAATGGGACCCATATACTTACCTTATGCAGGGTTACCACGAACCATCAATTTGTAAAAATAAAAAAAAAGCAATATCTGCAAAAAAGCAAAGCTCAATAAAACAAGGTATGCCTGTGCATAATTTTTATGGTTTTAAGAAAACTGGCATTTCTTTTAATATTACTTCATGCATTTTTTTTAGAAGTGAATGAAAACAAATTTCAATTTTAATATGATTACATTTTGCAGAGCTAAGAGCTTTGTAATGGGAAGAAAGATGATTCTTGTGATGGCTTATTTCACGTGACAACTTGACTGGGCTAAGGGATGCCCAGATAGCTTGTAAAAGATTACAGTTGTCCCTAGACATATAGAAGGGATTGGTTCTAGAACTCACTGCCTATACCAAAATTTGCTCATACTCAGGTTCTACAACTGACTCTGCAGAACCTGCATATACGAGTTCCAAGAGTAATGTATATTAAATCTGTGTTTGAGTGGAAAAAAAATTCATGTACCAGTATGCCCAAGCAGTTGAAACAAATGTTGCTCAAGGGTCATCTGTATTTCTTAGTGTGTCTGTAAAAATATTTCTGGAAGAGATTAGTATTAAATAGGTAGACTGATACAATAAGTTGGCCCTCACCAATGAGCTCCACCTAATCCACTGAGGGCCCAGAGAGAACAAATAGGCAAAGAAAAGGCAAATTTGCTCTGTTCTTAAACTAGAACTTCCATTTTCTCCTGCTTGCAGAATCAGAACTCTTGGTTCTTGGGCCTTTAAACTTTAGGGGCCTTTAGACACAAGTGAGCCCCTCTTGGTTCCTCAGTCGTCAGACTCAGAGTGAATTACACCACCTGGCTTCCTGGTTCTCCAGCCTGCAGACAGAACATCATGGGACCGCTTGGCCTCCATAATCATGTAAGTCAATTCCCATGATACATCTCCTTTTATACATCTGTAAAGCATTATATCCTATTGGTTTTATTCCTCTGAAGAAACCTAACACAATGCTATTTAATATACATAGGGAAGAAGTTTTACAAACCAATTGTTAAACAACCACTACAAAAAAAAGTTAACCTATATAAACTTACCATTACTGCAGTGAGCTGTGATCTGTGTCACTGCACTTCAACCTGGGCAACAGAGTGAGACCCTAACTTGAAAAAAAAAAAATATATATATATATATATAATTAACAATTATATAAATCATATCTTAAATGAAGGCAATAAATATCCAAAATTCATTTACAATTTTCTAATTATTTTACATTTCTTTTTCTGTTACTTATGCTTTTGGGGTTATGTAGCTCTATTGTTGCTCTATGGTGCAAATGACATCTGTGTTCTTTCCAATTCCAAATTCAGTTACATCAAGTTGGTAGCTTGAAATCACCCACAGGGAACCATTTGCAGCATGAAAATTCAGTAGACATTATAAAAAATATTAACGAACATTCATGTCAAAACTACACTCATTCATTGATTGCTAGCTAGTTTGACTGCAGATACAATAATTCATCCAAAATGAACAAAAGCCTCCTTTCAAAATTAATTGGCTGTGTTCATTGTGCAATACAAAGTATTGTATATTTTATTGGTATTTGTAAATTACATGCTATACATCTTTTATATCAGAAAATTTTACAATAAAGTTATATATATATAACTTTATTATAAAATATATATACATATATATTATATATATGTGCATGATTTTTTTTTCAGCGAGCCAATCACTAAGCTTTTCTAAGGCCAATGGATATAAGTGATTCATTTTATCACATTTATATTTTTTGCATGTCACTGTTATTGATCCTGCCTGATAAACCCTTCTGTTCAGTGATAGTCAACATCAAAGATCAACCTGAGAACCAGACATTATAAAGGGACAATATGGGGGAAGCCATGAAATTGTGAGAAGGAAACCACTGTGGCCACTTATACACACAGAAGCTTCAAGGTTTATTTTGTAGAAACTGTCAGAGAGGTAAGATTCCCCTTATCAGCTACACAGCACCACTCCACACTATCCTTCAGAAAATTCCTGATCCTTTTCAAGGAAGGGGTCCACCTCAGGGAGTAAAGAAATAAAGATGAACAGAAACAACATATTCAGTAAACAATGTCTTTCCCTATATGCTCTTAAAATTAGAACTTCTTCATCCACCCACATTTTATTTTGTTTTTTTTTTTGTTTTCCGTTTTAGGGTGGAAGTGACTTCAGTTCTTCAATCCAGCAGTGATTATTATTCTAAAATAATGATTCTAAATATGAACCCAGCTTAAGATCAGTAGACAAACTTGAGTAATTTTACTCACCTTGGGGAAATTTCTCAAAGAAAAAGTAGAGACCATTTAAATTGTGTAGAAAATTAAGAGTGGTGAGTTATTTATAATCATTTAAATCAGGCCAAACTGCAGCCCCGGACAGCCAGTAATGCAGCCCCCCAAAATCTCTTAACATCATGTGTTTTTTAGCATTTACTTTTTTCATGACCCCATGTGTAGTTCCATTTTTGAGTTCACAATCACACCTAATTCACGACATCACTTTCTAGTGGCACATAAATTTGTGAGCAGTTGTTTTCAGTTATGAAGTACACAAACAGCAAAATTTGAACAAACATTTCTGATGAGCACCTTGAGAACTCACTAAAAATTGGAACTGCTTCCAACAAACCAGACATTAACAGATTAGTTTTGCAAAAACAAGGTCAAATTTCCCTCTAGTTTTATATTGTTCTCATTTTTCTAAACTTTATAATTAAAAAATTAAAAAGAAGTCTTATTATGCACATAAACATACACTAACTATATTATATAATTTATGGGTGACCTAAGATAATTCCTTTTTACTCGATGCAGTCCAGGGAAGCCAAAAGCTTACTTCAATGAAGCCCAGGGAAGTCAAAAAGTTGGACACCCTGATTTAAATGAAAATAGAAGTTTTTATGCACCAAAAAGTTTATTGTATTTTTGTCTATAAATTAATCAGTGTTCTCCAGAGAAACAAAACCAATAGAAGATATGCACACACACACACAAACGCACACACACACACAACGGGAATTGACTCATGTGCTCATAGAGGGTTAGAAGTCCCATAATCTGCCCTCTGCAAGTTGGGAAACTAAGAAAGTCAGTGGTGTAATTCAGTCCAAGTCCAAAGATCTGAGAACCAGAAACTGATATCTGAAGGCAGCAGAAGATTGGTGCCTCAGCTAAGAAGAGAGAACGATGTATTCTTCCTCTGCCTTTTTGTTTTATTCAGACCCTCAGTGGATAGGAGAATGCCTGTTCACATCGGTGCTTGTCTTAGTCTACTGACTTCAGTGTTAATCTCCTCCAACAACACCACCTCACAGATACACTCAGAAATCTTGTTTTACCAGCAGTCAAGTAACTGAGACATAAAAATTAACCATTAAAGACCATGTAAGGTGGCAGAATATGCCTTCCCAAAATTTGTACTTTGGTGTAAGGATTATTTTGAGCTAAAGGCATTTGAAAAAACGGCAAGTGCAAGAAGGACATTTCAGTCTTTCCTTTTTTCCCTGAAAACTGGAGATTAAAAGCTCCTTTGTAAAAGATGCCCTCCCTGTACCAGAAAAGAGGAAACATTCTTGTCACCAGAGACAGGGAATTGAGATTTTTTAAAAATCTGTACAAACAGACCTTGCTAAAACAACTCTAATTTTCCTTTAGTCTCCTCACAGATTTTCGTTACTTTTTCACAATTGCCACTCCTTGTTCAACCTACTCTCTGAGCATTCAGCTATTACCTCTTCTTTGGGTCTTTATTTTCCTGTGGAGGTGTTCGTGGACATGTAAAATTCTGTATGCTTTTCTCCTATCAATCTATCCTGTTCCAATTTAACTCTGAGGCCCAGTCAGAGGTCCTGAGATGGTAAACTTTTTCCTCCTCTACAGCTGCAAGATTTCAGTTATTTGATAAAGATTCCTGCATCAAGAAGGTGGTCTCAAGTTAGAGTGAAATCTTTATTGGAAAAGGGAGTCCATATTACAATTAAACTGCCTTGTAATAGTTTCTGGTTATACTTAATGGTAGAAGTAAAAGCCTAGAAGTATCCACACTTGACTAGATTACTATTAAAGAGCCAATAGGCTGTTTTCCTTTCATTAAGAGAGGTAATGTTCCTAAGGAAATAATGAGTTTCTTCATCAGTTCTTGAAGTACAAAGTTTCTGGAAAAAGTCATCAAATGGTCATTTGTACCCACTCTAGAACAAGTATGCCAGAAACCCACAGAATGACTGTCTCCTGTCCAGTTTGCCCTGAGTAAACAAAAGAGCAATCCCCAGTTTAACCTAGAAAGGATACAGATTTTCAACCAAGTTTCAAAATGAAACTTCTTCTTACAAATGATCAGAAATGGTTCTTTCTGACAAAGATATAACAATTTTTTAATATTTCATGTTAGAAAAGTTTTCTCTTATATGGTAGGTAAATTCAGATAAATGACAGAAGCCTCTATTTGTTCCTGAAGTCTCACAGGAACCCAGTGCCATCTCAGACCACCTGCAGTATGTAAACAGGCCCAAGGTGGCAGGAGGATGCTACAGTGACCAGTTCCAGGTCATTCCAGCACATTCCATTCTATTTGCTCAAACTCCTTCCCAGAAAAACAAAAGAATCTCTAACCAAACCTGATGGTGTGTACTTCAAGAAATCTACATTTGAGAGTTAATGCAAGAGTAAGAACAAGTAATTCCCAAGGCAAGTGCTGAATACAACAGAAAATATATTTTTTCCCACCCCAGGTGAAAGCTCAGTTATTTTTAATAGGAAATCTTAAGATTTAAGATGCACAGAAAGTCTCCAGAACTTAGATCAAGCAGGTTATTTTGAATGAGTCAACATGTACCAGTAGGAAAAAGTGAAGATGAGAAAACTTCCCATACCCCAGAGGCCTCGCTTGTCAGCAGATGACTCTACAAATACTAAATTCCCTAGCCCTAGAAATAAAGAAGATACAGGTTTTAAACAATTCATTATGACAACTGGATCTGTTTACTATAAAATCATATTTTACCATAACTTGTTCGTCTTAATACTATATACTTATAGTGAATGGATATTTCTGATGTAGAAGGTTGAAAGGCTTTTTTGTTTTGTTTTGTTTTTTGCTTGTGCTTTTCAGTTTCAAAAGATTCTTATAGCTCAGTATGCTCCTAAGTTATTTGTTTGAGGGCTTCATTGTCCTAATTTATCTTAAGTAAACCCTAAATACTTGGCAAATCCTCTGTAGTCAAAGCAACTCAATCTTTCTCTAACCAAACCAAATCACAGAGAGGAGGGAAGAGAGTGTGACTGAATAAATTATTATTTTTTAAAATATTAAGAACTTAGAAATCATGTGTAGGTAAGGAGACAAGAGAAGAAGAAAGTACTGCCCTAATAAAAATGTTAAAGCTTTTAGAATTCAATGTATTCTTTACTGATTCTAGCCAGTCTCACAGATGTAATGATTGAAGAATAAATTCTGAGTAGGTGTAAGAGATGTAGACAAAGGACTCAGGCATGCAGACTCACATGAGAAAGCCTTGGCTCTTGCACTTACCTGGCTTCTTCCAGGAACTTCTTGTACACCTGAAAGAAAAGTTTAAATCGAGAAGAAAACTCTCTTAATCCCAATCAGCAAGGCAGTTGCCTGAACTGCAGTGACTGCGACTTCTACAATATTGTCCCTAACTTCCCCATTCCACCAAAAAAAAAAAACCACAAAAGAAGAATGACACATACCTGAGTGACTGTGAATTCCTGTGCTGGACCTTTTAGTATTTTACCGCAAAGGAAAGACGGCCATTTTGAAAGTATACAAAATGCAATCTTATTTAGAGCAACGGTGAAATCAAATATTGTGTGCTCACTGCGAAATTTGCAACATTTGACAAATTGTAATTCTGTTCTTTGCAAACTTCTAAACACTTCCTGCTAAGTGACAACAAGCTTCAGCAAGTTTCTACAAACCTTCTGCAGCTTCTTTATCTCACTATAAAGAACAGATGCCTTTTAGGGGCTGCTGTGAGCTCTTCTGTTCTCTGTACAAAATGAAGACGTAAAAAAGGAATCCACATTCGATGAAAATGTGATAACCAAGAACTCCAGAAAGTTTTTACAGTAGGTGCACCACACTCCAACAGCTGGCCTGAATCAAGGGCTCTCTGTCAATCTCAGAAAAATGTGACAGACTAGGGACTTTGTGGTAAAAGTGACAAAATTTACAGTTTGAAAGAATCACATCAATAACAAAATAATCTTTGTTGTTAAAATATACAAAGATGCTCTCAGTTGTTTTCTAGCAAGTCTAATGAAAATGAATGTATATTTTCATATTTAATATTAGAAAAACTGAAAAAGTAGACAAATATAGTTCTAGTAATTTTAATATAAATAATTAGAGCAACAAATATATATCTGGCATGATTTTTTATCATGAGGACTAATGTCAATAAATTCAAGTCAAAAGAAGAACTAATGCAAAGTAGATACTCAGTAAGTTTAATATATACTTAATTTTCCATTTTTTAAAATTGTTTCTTAGTGAACTTAGTTCCCAAAATATAAATCTACTCACAGACTTTACAGATAGATATTTGCCAGGATATGAATTTATTTTACAACATTTTAAATGGATTTTTTGATTGTGCAAGTTATAACAAATATTCTTATAAACTGGGTTTCTTTCAGACTTTGTATTCTATTCAATACAAACAAAAATTGTTTCTAGTCTAGTAGAGTTCTTCCCAGACGCTTTTGTTCATATGATCTTGATCTTAAGATTCATCTGTGATAATTGTCAAAAATAGCAATTACTAGGCCTCTCCCCTAGAAAGTCAAAGAAGCTGATCTAAATTGGGGATCCTGAGATAATAATTAGAATCAGACAAGTTTTTCACACATTGCTCTAAAAATAAATACATAAATAAACCATAATTGAGAAAACAGTTGTCAAAGATATTTAAATAATTATTAGCACTTTAATTTGAGGACGACCAGAAAAAAATATACAACTTGAACAGCAAAAAAAAGTAACTATATAGTAACGTAATGACTTCCATACCTATTTCTTTAAGCAATAAATAAAAAAGAATGAGGAGTTTAGAATAGAAGACAAAAACAAGGGGGAAAAGATAGCACTTATTAAACACACATGTTGCTTATGTTTTATTAGGCAAATTTGAGTATAAGATATGATGTGTTATACACACATATTTTACTATAATTTAATTTTGTCACTAATACTGTATAATTTGGGGTGGAGGTTTTTTTAAAGACACACATTAGATACATGATATCATAAACTTTCTTGCCCTATTTTTTGTAGACTACAGTGTTCGACTATTCTGAACTTTCATAATTGACATCGTCTAAGTTACAGTTTGAGTTATAACTGATAAATATAGTTATTATTTGAGTTCCAAACTTTGTTAAATATTTTTATTCAGTGCTTCATCCCTGTTATTTTTAGTTAATTAATTAACAAAATGTATTAATTGTGAGAGGCAGAAGAATATACCGTTCTATCACATATTTGTTCTGTAATATTTGGAAAGCTTTTTTTTAAACATCCCTGAAGCTTGCTTTCATCTATAACATAGGGCTGACAGGGTTGCCTGTTTCATAGGGTTGCTATAAGGATTAAGTGAGTTAAAATATTTAAGTCACTGACAATATGGTCTGATGCGTGGCTAATGCTTGATAAATATTAATTACTAGTTGTATACGCAAGACCTTGTGTCTTCTTATGGTCCCAATAGTGATCATAAAATTTATTATTAAAATCAGAACACTTATGAGAATAAGATGTGGCATAATTACTAATTTTATTGAAACCAAGATAAAAACATGGACATTTCCAGGAAAATGGGGATATATAATCATCCCCTTTGACATTTAAATCTCATTAAGTATATTTTTTAATTATTCTAGAACAAATAGATTGAATTGAAGTTAGGATTAAGTTTGGAGAATTTTAGAGCTGGAAAAGACATTAGAATCATATAACTTATTTGACTACTTTACAAATAGAAAATTTGAGGCTCCAAAAACTGAAAGATATTAACCAAATTTTTAATGAGAAATCAACTTTCAAGTTGACTAGATGGGCCAGAGTGACTCGGTTTGCTGGTTCGGTTTGTTACAAATAATCCCCAAAAGATAATTCAGTACATTATTTTGCTTGTTTTTCATGAGTGAAAACTAACAACATGTAAGGTGTGAATTAAGTATTTAGTCTGCATCTTATTGTTGGAGGTGAGTCCTAGATAGGAGAGATGGAAAATGAGGGGAAACAGAGGGAAGAGATGGTGTCATTCAAGGCTAAATGGACATCTATGGGTTTAATCAGAGTCTCTCAAGGGGGATACCTGGGTATATATTTTTTTAAATCCTCAACTGAATATAATATGTACATTAAACATGAGATGGAAGATATTCTTCCTTCTTAAAGTAAACATGTTAATTTTGTTTAGGAAAAAGCACTGCTTCCTACCCTCAGCTCTCTGCTGAGCTTACAGTTGATTCTACTTTTGGGTTGCAAAGATAGAGTTGGTGACCCAATAAGCCATCCCACACATGAAGAACCCCTTGTCTACAGAGGATGCTGCAAGGATGGATGCAGAATTCTAGTCAGGCCAACCAGAGTCAAGGAAGGACTTGCATTTCTGCTATTGGAGAACATCTCTTTCACTGGGCTAGAGTGTTGATAATAAACCCATATCTAGTGGAAGTAAAGTTTGATTTCAGCTACTTTTGACACCAGAAAGCGTTTAAGAGCCAATAAATACTATTTTGTGTAAGCCATTAAGAGCCAGATTTCCTATCACTTGCAAACCTAGCTGCAAATGTTCCTATGTCACCCAGCTGAACACTGAGGTTGAGGCCCATGACTGCATCATGGTTGGCAGAGGAAATGGATTAGGCCTGGGTCTACAGACAGAACTCATCAGATGATGGCAAACAGAAGGAAAATAAGTCAGGACTTAAATACAACCAGATTAGTGGTTCTCAGCCTAGCTGTGCATTTTTATATTTACCTCCTGACCTTTAAAAATATACCTAGCTCTTCCTCTCAGATATTCTAAGTTAAGTGATCTGGCCTGGAGCTCATATATCAGATTATTGTAATATAGAGCCAGGTTTAAGGATCATTTGCCTAATCAATTACTCAGTCTATCGATTCAAATGCTAATCTTCTTTCAGCAACATCCTCACAGACAAATCAATTCTGAGAATTTCTCACTTTCTGCTGACCAGCATGGAGTCTTCTAGAACAGTGGGAACAAGCCTGGGCCGTGGTCTTATGTGGACCTGAATTTGAATCTTGCACTGCTTCCTATAAGTAAGGTGCTTTACATCAATCTCTTCTGCTCTTGAAACATGAAGTTGTTGCTACTGAATGTAAATAATGGAAATTATACCATCACACATTACTCTGAGGATTGAATTAAACAGTGTACATAAATCTCTCAGCATGAGGTTGACATATAGTGATCACTCAAATGTCATCTGTCTGTGGTAGTTAAGGAAGAAGTAGTATAAATGCAGGCTTTGGTGTTAGAGAATTCTGTACTATGTAAGTACTGAATGTGCAACTTTGGATAAATGAATATTCCCTCTGAGCTTCAGTTTTCTAGGCTATGCAATGATGCATATGTCAGATGTGAAAGTGCCTAGTGCACAGTAGTCACTTACATCTTTGCTATCCACTGTTTTTAGGTAATGTCCGTAAATAACAACTTTTCCCATCATAGAAATAAAACATTAAAATGAAGTAAATTTGTGGAAAGTTTTACATAAGCATGGGCAGTACACTGTATTACAGTTCTTTATAGAAACATAGACAATAGGAGAAAGAAAGAAAAATATGAGAGAAAGAGAGAGAAAGAGAGAGCGCAGGAGGAGGAGGAGAAGAAGGAGAGAGTGAAAGGAAAGACAGAAAAAGAAAGAAAAAAGAAGAAAGATCTATTATGAGGAATTGGAATAATTATGGGGACTGAGAAGTCTCATGATGGGCCGTCAGCAAGCTACAGACCCAAGATAACCTGTGGTTATACTCCCAGTCCAAATCCAAAGGTCTGAGAACCAGAAGTGCCAATATTTGAGCAATACAGGAGAAGATTGATATACCAGTACAAACAGTGTGAAAATTCACCTTTCCTTCTTTTTTTGTTCTCTTAAGGCCCTCAGTGATTTGGATGATGCCCACCCACAAAGGTGAAAGAAGGTCATTTTTACTCAGTCTACTGATTCAAATGCTAAACTTATTTCAGCAACATCCTCACAGACACACCCCAAAATAATGCTTTACCAGCTATCTGTGCATTCCTTAGCTCAGTCAAGTTGTAACATAAAATTAACAATCACATACATGCTGAAAATTAAGTCTCTTGGAAGAAATGTATATTGATATTTCTGAGGTAATTAACACTAATCATAAATAGTCAGTGATTAAAAACCTATAAAGCAACAACATTATCAAAGAAATCTAGTACACAAGAAGTTCAACTTACCATTCCAACATAATATGGTCAGGCTGAAGAATTAAAAAGGATGTAACAGGAACACTTCTTGCAAATGCATAAGGAAAAAACCACAAAGTGATTGCTCTAGCAACTTTTAATTATCTATCCAATTGAGAAAGGAAAAATTAGGCCCATCCAGACACAATCAGCCCATGCACCAGCTCCACAGTACCAGGTACAGGGGTTGGATGAACTAATTGATTGCTTTATGAGCAAGAAAATACATACAAACAAACATATATACACATACAGACACACACAAGAAAATAAATGTTGAAGCTCAACTCTAAATAGGGACATTAATTGATGGCATTATCCCACAAGTTTATACTCAGGATTGAAATGTTGAGTGGCTGCATTTCCACGTACTTCAAGGATATTTTTGAAGAGTTCACCTAAACTAGGAGCTGAACTGTCACGGACTGCCTTGTTAGAGCAGCTGATGACCTACATGATTAACAAAGAACTGTGAGAGTAAATACTGGCTTGGGAACTGAAAGTAGAAACTAGAAAATGGAATTTTTTTTAAAAACTAACAGAAAAACAATCATTTTCCAAATACGCTTTGATTCTCCAGTGTGAAGTAAGACAAGACATTGAACAACGCAGACATAATCATGACAGGTGAGTTTTGTGCAAAGCAAGTAGAAAGTAAGTTTGCTTGCTGAGAGTAGATGTCAGCTCCCAGATGAAGGTTACATGACTTTGCCAGTTGCATTCACAGGAACGCCGGATGTGTCAGTCGGGCATGTGTACTGTTTGCACTCAACCTTAAGTCTCAGTTTTGAAATGTGTAAAACTCACCAAATTAGACAGTGTCATGTGAGACAACGAGCGTTTTTCTTACTTGTTTTTAATTACTAGAAATTGCAATTGACCTGTATAAGTGATGGCTGTTGCATTTCTTATGTAGCTGAGCACTGATGTGAACTTCTTTCGCTGTTAATGAAGAAAGGGGTGTTTGCTTCAGCAACTCAAGTGTGACAGAAATGTCAACTATGAAAAACATAACAATTTTATCCCTGAAACAAAGAATAATTTTTCTGCTCTGTATTTTTTTTCCACTGTAGCACCATATGATGTACAACCATATGATCTCAAAATCTGGTTTAGTTCACTCCTCTGAAAATCTCAGAGATTAGAAATATTCTTGTTCTTTCTTAATTACCTTGCTCATTTCCAAATTAGGTCTCTGTTTTTTTAACAATCAATTTGCATTCAAGTTCTGAATTTCTTCATGGCCATGGGCCAAGAACTAAAGAAAATATTGTTGGTTAAAAAGGACTGTAAGTGAAGCTAGGAGAGTCTGATTTATTTTTGTCCATTCTCTCTCATTTATACTGTAGAAGAGGTTTTTCTTAATTTCTTTTCAGCCGTTGGTTTGTCTTTCTTCCTTCCTATAAGCTTGAGGTAAGACAGCTGGAGATCTTGGGATTCTGCATTTTCTAAATCAGCAAAACTCAGAGTCTGTGCTATGAGAGGGGTGTGATTCTGATTACCACAGTGTTATATAACTCTGCAGATTCTCGAAGGTGTAATGATATTTAGAGGTGACAGTAAAAGCACTACAATTCCACCAAGTGTTATACAGAGAAACTGTGCACAGGAAGGCTGAGCTTTCTCAAACAGCTAGTAGGAACCTAACGAACTATGTTTTCCTCTACAACATTTTTATTAAACAATTATATCTAGTTGAGATTTTGGTCACAAACTTGAGATGCTGTTATAATACACCTATTAAGCTGACAAATAAGTCTGAATACTGTTTATGACTTTGTTGTACTTTCATAGAATATACATTAAATAGGAATGAAAAAATTCAAGTGAGCTAGCATGCAGCAGATATTTTTAGCTCTTATTTGAATGAAAAATATATTGATACATTTAAGGACTTTGCTAAATTTCTTGAATTATTTTTTTAAGTGTTTATGAATCTCAGTTTCATCATGACTTTGCTATTAGTAGTAGTAGTAATATTTAGATGGTGTTTGTAAAAGTGAACATTTCTCATTATATCCTTATGAAATAGGTTGTAGTTTATACATCTACTTCATAGGTAAGAAAAAAAGATGTCAGTGTAAAAAGTAAAGATGAAGACAACATTTTATAAAGTTCCAGCTTTTTAAGTTTTCCCTAGCAACTCTGAAATCAATGATAGTCAAAGATATCAGTGTGACTTACACTAGCAGAAATCCAGACTTTAAATATAGTAATTAAGATGCTGTGGTATTGATGCAAGGAACACGAGCAGGCCATTGAAACAAACTACAGAATCCACAGACACCTTCGCAAATATAAGCACATAATTTATGACAAAGATACACTGCAGAGCAGTTAAGGAAAGAAAACACAGTATTTTCAATAAGTATTACTGATAAAATTAGGTATCTATATACAAAGAAAGTGATTATTGATCCTTATTACATGAACAAATATCACTTCCAACTAATATCTGTAAATGTGAACAACATTAAACAATTAATAATCTAGAAAATAACATAGAATGTCTTAATTACTTTAAATAGACAAAGACTGCAAAAAATACTCAAAAAACCTTAACCATAAAAAAAGAGATATGTGAAGTGAATGGCATTAAAATTAGGGACTTCTTTGAATCAAAATACACCATTAAGAGAACCAAAAGCAAGCCACAAAGCAGAGAAAAACATGTGCCATACATATCATGACAAAGGACTTAAACACAAATATAAAAAGTTTTCTACAAATTAATATAAAACGACAAACAACCCAATCTAAAAATGGTAAATATATACTTCACAAAAGAGGCTATCCAATTAGAAAAGGGTGCTCATTCTCATTAATTATTGGGGAAATGCAAATTAAAGCTACAATGGCTTGATTTCTGCTGCTATAAGAATGCCACAGACTGGGTAATTTTTGAAGAACAAAAGTTCTGGAGGCTGGGAAGTCCAGGAGCACAGCGCTGACATCTGGCAAGGGTCATCATCATTCCCTGGTGAAAAGCATCATATGATGAGGAAGTGCACTCAAGAGACTGAGAGCAAATAGGGATCAAATTTATCCTTTTATCAGGAGCCACTCCTGTGATAACTAACCCACTCCTGGGTCAACAGCATTGTTGCATTCATGACCTAATCACCTCTTTAAGACCTATCTCCCAATACTGTTACATTGGCAATTAAATTTCAACATGAATTTTGTAGGGACAGTCAAACCTGTAGGAAATGGTTACACACCACCAGAGAGCTCAAGTTAATAGCCCTCACTGGTAGGAATGTGTACAACTGAAACTCATATATATTACTCTTGGAAGCACAAACTGTCTCAACCATTTTTGAGAACTATTAGTAGTTTCTACTTAAACTAAACATATGCATACTCTATGAGACATCACTTCCATTTTTAAATATAGAACTGAATTAATACCTTGGTGAACCAAATTATATATTTTAAAATGTTCATAGCAAGCCAGGCTCATGCCTGTATCATGGAAGGCTAAGGAAGGAGGATTGCTTGAACCTAGGAGTTCAAGACCAGCCTGGGTAACACAATGAGAACTTGCCTCTACAAAAAAATTTTAAAACTAGCCAGGTGTGGCTAGCTACTTGAGAGGTTGATTAGACCCAGGAGTTTGAGGCTGTGGTGAACCATGATTGTACCACTGCACTCAAGTCTGGGTAACAGAATGAGACCACAAAAAAAAAGAATGTTCATAGCAGCAGCATTATTGATAAAAGCCAAAGGTGAAAACAACCTAAATGCTCTTCAACAATAAAATAAGTAAATAAATTATAATATTCATATGTGGAAATTTATAAAGCAATGAAAAAGAACAGACTAGTACTAAACACAACAGCATGGATGACTTACACAACCATAATGTTCAACAGTTATCAGGAATACACTGTTTCTGTTTACATGAAGTTCAAAACAGAAATCTAAGATATTTGAAGTCTAATAGTAGGTTACCTCTGACAGAAAAGAACTGCTGATCAGTAGAGACTCATGAGATGCTGGTGATATTATACTTTATATTGGCCTTTGCGGTGAATTCATGAATCCACTTAGTGACAATTTATCAATTTGTGTACTTTTAATTTCTACACTTTGCTATAAATTAACTTCTATAAAAAAGTTTATTAAATAAAATATGCATATGAGATATAAGTGAATTATCTTAAAACTGGAATATAAGATAAATTATGCCTGGCATACTTCAAACTCCTTTCAAGGAAAGTGGGAAATTATAAAGTAGCAAAAAAAGGCTGTGAAAATGAAATATTAACAGAATTAGCAGTACTTGGGATCCTTCCACTGAGAACTCATTTCTGAGGTCACCAGAGTAACTTAATACAAATCTACTTACAGAATTTTTTTGTTCTTCTTGACCTCACGAAGCATGTGGGCAGTGTTAAGGTAGGGATATAATATCTCAATATCTTACTCAGGAGTAAGGTTTCACATACATTTTTATAATCTAAACTTCTTTCAACTTTATAGTATCATTCTAATCACTTTTTTAAAAAACTTCTTCAACCTTCATCATATTCTAACCCACATCTATAAGTACTGAGCAACATTATCAAGGAACAGAGAGGAATGAGTTTAGGTATTTGTTCTTCATAATTTCTTACAACCATATCCTTTGATCTTGATAGCCTCTTATATGTCACCCCAGCAAACCACTACTTGAAATTTTGGGGGTGCACCAAAATCTTGGAAATGAAATGAGATTTTAGCAGTATTAAATAGGGACACCCTAATGAATCAAAGAAGAAATCACTTGGTAATCTGGTTTAGAGACTATGAAAGATGAAAGATTTAACCTTATGTAGTGATTCCCAAATTATAAAGTGTTCTAAGACAAGGAGGGCAAAATACAGGGTACTTAAGATACATTTCTCTCCTTCAGTACGTATCCAAAAATATGGTAGATATCACTTATTTATCAGAACTCTTGTTCTTGATGAGTCTCAATGTGAACTGAATTCCTCTCAATACTGTGATTCAGACAGCATTTAGGAAGGGTTGACATGTGAATTTAAGCTTGTCTTTCCATAATCTGTAAGAGATTTACTAAATAGGGTAGCCATTTATATAAATATATATATTGTTAAAAGAGAATTGATAATATCACTTTTCAGCAAATCCATGGAAGAGATTAATGCAGACTAAACAGCTCATATCTCTTCTATTTGAAAATCTCCCTCTTAAAACATATCCAAATATTTACTCTAGTCTCTATTGTTCACATTGCTGCTGCTTTAGCATTTTGTTTGCTTGGAGTTTCAGTATTCATAAACTAGTACAACTGACTTTAATTAGGTCTATAACATCTTTATGCAACCAAATTTTTCTGGTCTGCCTAATGCCAAAAATACATGTTTGCTTGTTTCAGTATTCTTTTGCTATTTTACCACTTAAATTAAGTCTTCAAGTTGAAAAACCTTAAAGTTTCTTTCTTTCTTTCCCTCCTCCTCCTTCTTCTTCCTCTTATGTTTCTTCCTCCTCCTTCTCCTCTCTCTTTCTTTCTTTTTTTTAATAGATGGGTCTTGCTCTGTCACTCCAGCTGTAGTGCAATAGCACAATCATAACTCACTGCAGCTTCTATCTCCTGGGCTCAAGTGATGGCCTCAGAAATAGCTGGGACTATAGAAACACTCCACCATGCTCAGTCATTTAAAAAAAATTTTTTTGTGGAGACAAGATCTTGCTCTGTTGCCCAGAATAATATTGAACTCTTGGTCTCAAGCAATCCTTCTACCTCAGCCTCCCAAATTGCTAGAATTACAGGCATGAGTCACTGCACTCAGCCTCACTTTCAAAAGATTTTGTCATAAATGAATAAGGTTGTATATATGCCCCAGAATATAAGTTGTTCTTTCACTGTAGTGACATGATGCTATGTTGACAACATCTGACACAAATTCAGAATCCAATCTATATCTCTGAATAAAGAAACAGTGACATATCATGTTAGAATAGTCCTCCTTAGTCTTTGTGCAAAGGGTATCAGATATAGACGCTTAGGTAGATCCACACTTAATGACATGGAGAAATATTTAAGTCATCTGGATACATAGAAGAAACCTTGTTTAGGAAAAAGAAACAAAGAATGCTCTAATTCTTTGTGCTGAATGATGAGTGGAATCCTACAAGACTTCGAATATTTTTATGACACTTGTTCTAGAAAGAACAAAAGCAGCTCAGCTTAATAGGTTAATATTTATTTGCTAATGACTCTCCTTGTGTCAGAATAATATTTCTAGTTAAAATTAAATGGAGGTATCTTGTTTGTAAGAACATGGGCTCTCGTAAGTGTGCCACTGCACTCCAGCCTGGGCGACAAAGCAAGACTCCAACTAAAAAAACAAAAAGAATGTGGGCTCAAAGTCTATTTAGACTTTGTTCACATTCTCAGAAGACTTCTATTGACATAACCCATACATCTTAGGTTAAATACTATGTATGAATACTATGGCTCATTGAGGGAAAAACTCAGAAAATGCTAAAGTTATAAAGTATAAAGAAGTTTTCTCCTTTAAAAGAGCATCTAAACCTGGCATTATTGATAGAGTTATATTCAAGTAAGATGATTTTACCTGGCTCTGGAAAAGATGCCCTCCTTCCAAACTTATAGCCTCCAAGTCAGGTAAAACTTAATTTCCTGTTCATATTGACACCCAGCAGTGTCCAATAGCGTGGCCAATAGTTTGGATGTTTGCCCCTTCTAAATTTCATGTTGAACTCTGATCCCCAATATTGGAGGTGGAGCTCACTGGGAGGTGTTGGATCATAATGGTGGATCCCTCATGAATGGCATGGTGCTGTTCTTGCTGTAATGAGCAAATTCTGGTTCTATTAGTTCACATAAGAGCTGGCACCTCCTTTTCTCTGTTGCTTCCTCTCTCACCATTGAACATGTCTGTCTCCTCTTGCCTTCTGCCAAGAGTAATAGCTTCCTGAAGTCCCACCAGAAGCCAAGCAGATGCCAGCACCTTGCAGAACTGTGCACCAAATAAGCCTCTTTTCTCTATAAATTACCCAGCCTCAGGTATTCCTGTAAGGTAATGCAAAGCAGGGTAATACATCACCAATGCTTTACATTCAAATGTAAAATACATCTTCTCAACATTCTATTTTTTATTTTAAAGATGTGGGGTACAATTCAGGATTAGGTACATAAGTGGTCATTGTTCAGGTGACATTTTTGGACCTCCCATTGGTTCTCACTTTGCCTAGTTTGGGATCAGGTACCCTTAATGATTCTTCTCAACAGTCTACAGTTCGGTTTGGAGAAGCTGTTTGATGCATATTCTTTCTGTGGGAATTAAAACAGAGTGCACAATCCCTAAAACATTTTACAATGTCCTAGATCTTGTTTGGAAGGGCACCCAATCTGGAGGCAGACAAGGCTTGAAAGGCAAAGGGGGCAGCTATGGCCTATGTCCATGGCTGGGGAAGGCTTAAGATGAATAGTGGCACTTCAAATCGACTCTGATAGAGTATGTTTAATGATTTAGTTCTCACAAAATTCCTTGTGGGGGTTAGTTATGTAACCTAATATGACCACAAAATCTCTGTGGTTTCCACCAACAAATATTTACTTCTTGCTCGTGACTTGTGTACCTGTGGGTCAACTTTGTCTCTGCTCCAGGTTGAAACAGCATTCTCCCTGGGATGCAGGCTGATGGAGCAGCCTCTCCGTGGAGCCCCCGTATGAAGCATTGCCTGTCCTGGCAGCAAAGGGAAAAGAGAACACTGAATCTCGTGCACTGGCTCTGAACACCTCAGCTAAGAAGAGACACCGCATTTCCATTCACATGTCATTGGTCACGTGGCAGTGCTTATGCCAAACACGGCCGAGATGTATAAGCCTCCTCTACAGAGGTAAGTTCACGGAGAGAAGCACTGACTGTCATAATGACTATTCCAATCTCCCACGTTAAATAAAGTGATTTCTACTTTCAATTTGCACTAGGTAGGGGGAGGCCAGAAAGTCAATTCTACAACATGGTAAGGAAAAAAAGAGGACTCGTATTTATGGTGAACCTCCAAGACAATGTGCTGTACACAATTATTCCATAGAATCATCGCAATACCGAGTGGGATGGCATCAGCCTCCTGACTACACAGGAAAATAACTGCACTGAAGAGTAATAAAGTTATGGCAAAGGTCATACCATAACATGGTAGGTGAATTTAATCCTTTTAACAAAGTATACAGAGGGTCATTCTCATCGTCAAAATTTTTTGTTAAGAATTCAAATGTACGTAATTAGCACCATGGAGCCACAGCCCCCTTTACAGCTGAGAGTCCTGGAAGCACATCTAGTACATTTACACATTAAAAGACAACCAAATAAAACATGAATGCAGTGTCTGAACCAATACAAAAATAACACCCTTCATAAAGCAAGCTAAGCATTTATAAAATTTATGAATTAGGAGAATAAGAATAGAAAAAAATTCATTCAAGTTACTGTGACCTTAAAGTTCTGTGTCATTACAAGACAAAAGGGGTAGAATCTCAATTAAAAACTAATATGGTTTTGTAATATTTTCACCAGCTCAACAAAAGGGGAAGGCGTGGCATATCAGATGTACTAAATTTTGCTTTGTTTTTATAATCACGTGCAATTCCCAAAATGGATTTGGTAATTATTGATTAAGCATATAAGTCTCTGCTTTTACAGAAGAATAAATATATTTATTTTTTAAATCTACAGTAATTTTCTCTCACTAATGCTAATCACAACAAATAAACATTTCACTTGTATTCTCTATGGTTTCTCCCATCTTCACTCTTTTTGTGTATGTAATTCAATCAATTCTCCTAGGCCTCACTCATTCACACAAAGCCACATTTCTAGAGTTCTATTCATTTCTTATAGTTGTTGACTATTCACAACATGACAAACTGAAGCCTAAGTAGTCTGGCTCTTTCATCTTATAGAATGATGGTTTTTAAACTTTACTTCCACAAATATCATCTAATGCATTTGCAAGAAGAAAATTTTCTCCTGTTTTCTTTGCCACTCTCATTTAGTATATTTCATGTAGACAGAGGCCCAGAAATCAACATTTTAAATCAAGTTCTCAGGGACATTTGATGACCCTCCTGGACCACTGGAAATTGGGTATTGCCCCTCCATTGTAATGCACATTTTTATAAACCTTAACAAAGATGTTCTATATCAGATTTTATTGTCTTAGGCTAGAATTTATTTTCACTCTAAACTGGAAGGTGAATCACTGAGCTGTCTTCTAAATTATTCATTTTCGGGTTATTTTGACCCCTGAAGCAGTGAGAATGTGCATATTCAAGGCGAATTTTCAGATTCAAAAATGAAAAAAAAAATCTGCTTGCTGATACTGAAGAATCTCAGTGATGGCAAAGCAGTAAAAACACATGTGGAAACTCAGGGCAGTGTCAAACCAGCTTAGATGCAATAAAAAATTCAATATACAATATAAAAATTTGACATAGTTTTTAAACACTGTTATAATGATCCTGATATGCACATTTTCAAAACAAATAAATAAACAAACAATTTGGCCTTTGCCATTAACATCTGGATAAGAAACAAAGAGTCCCCCCCACCAAGGAACAAGAATGTTTATTATTATTACTATTTTGTAAAAGTTGTGGGATACAAGTGGGAATTTACTATATAAGTAGGTTGCATGCAGATGAAGTTTGGGCTTCTAGCTGACCCTCTCTCCCCCAGGGGTAACCAGTGTATTGCCACGTGCCCCTCTTCCGCTTTCCTCCTTCCCTTTCCTAGCAGTTTCCAGTCTCTGCCAATCCTACCCTTGTGCTAGCATGACCAGTGATCAGGGTCTGCTTGTGAGTGAGCACATGTATTCTGTTCTTGAGAACAAAGAACTTTCCTAGCCATGTATTGACCTTCATGCGCTCTACATCAAGCCAAGTTCAGCCACGACTGACTGTCTCTTGAGTCCACTTCAGCCCCATGTCATTTCTTGCCTTCTCACTGCCCAACTGTCCCCTCACCTCAGCATGTTCAAATTGTAATCATCCTTTAAGACTTAATGCTACCTCCATCATATTTTCTCCACTCCTCCAGATGGAAATAAACAAACCTCCTGGCTCCCTCTGGTACTTTCTGTCTGCTCTTGTATCGTAACTTACCTTTATTTTTATTTTTATTTTTTATTTATTAGAAAGATGTGGGGTACAATTCAGGATTAGGTATACAAACACTGATCATGCAGGTGCCCTTATTGATGAGATACGCCCCTCCCTCCCCTAGCAGTTTCCCCAACTGCCAGTCCCACCCCCCTTGCCCTGATAGTTTTCCACTACCGCCAATCGCTTTCTTATAGCATTATAATTGTTCAAGATCACCTTATGAGCAAGAACATATGGAACAAAACAAACAGCCCCTTAAAAAGTGGGCAAAAGACATGAATAGACACTTATGATATAGGGCAGCCAACAGACACATGAAAAAGTGCTCGGCCTCACTTGTTATCTTAAACTACAGTTATTTTAATTCTCAGATATAGTTTTGTTAATAAAGCCAGAGACAAAGATATATCACTATATTACCTAGAGTAGTTAGTACAGTCAAACTTTCCAATGTTCATAAAAAAATAAATCAGTGAAGAAAAGATACTAAAACACTTCAATAGACAATATTTTAGCTAAGCATAACTAAATATAAGAAGCAACAAAGATTAAAAGTATTCTTAAGAAAACATTTTAATAAAGATTAAAATATTTGAGTTGTTTTAAATCAAATTATCTCACACTGAACATTGTTGATATTTTAGGCCAAATACTTCTTTATTATGGGAGTCTATTCTGTGCATTGTAAAATGTTTAGCAATTATCTTTAGCCTCTCCTCACTTAATGCCAGTTGTACACTTTCCCTCAGTTGTGACAACAAAAATTTATCCAGAAATTGGCAAGAGACCTTGAGAAGAATGGGAAAGATGACAGAAAACTTGAGAAGACCAATTATTCTAATTTTTAATATGGAAGAAAGGTGGATACCAAAAATTCCAGTTTGTCCCAAAATAAGTGGTTGAAATATTTAAGTTGTCAGAATTTATGAAGAAATGGGTGACCACTAGAATTAAACATGGATATATTAAGATCAATTTGTGTCATACTGAACTTATTCCCTTTTATGAACGTATAAATAGATTGGAAAATACATCTAGCAGGATAACCTTATAAAAGGTGTCACATTGCCTTGGCCCATTTGGGCTTCTGTAACAAAATACTATAATATACTGGTTGGCTTATAAACAACAGAAATATATTTCTCACAGTTCTGGAAGCTAGAAAGTTCGAGATCAAGGCACCAGCAGACCCAGTGTTTGGTAAGGGCCTATTTCTTCATTCATAGGTGGCAACTTGTTGCTGCCTTCTCACATGGCAGAAGGGTCCTCTTTCATAAGGGCACTAATCCCATTCACAAGGGCTCAGCCTCATGACCTAATCACTTCCCAAAGGCATTACCTCCTAATATCATCACCATGAGGGAGGAATTTTAACATCTAAATTTGCAGAGATATGTATATATTCAGCCCATAGCATAGAACTTATTGAATTCTACTTATTCATGAAAGCAAGATTATAGCCATTGCTGTGAGAATCCAGAAAGTTAAACAATGCGGAGTCTTTGATTACAAGTTTATAAAGTATTAGACAAGTTGAGAAGGATCTTCCCTGACTGCTGCTTCTTTTGGGGTTACTCATATATAAGCAAACAATGTTATCCTCCAAAGATGCAAGGCCTGGTACTCTCCTAACAGTTGGGAATATCCTAACCTTGGTTTTTCCCTTCCTTGCATGCTATTATCAGTGCGAAGGAAGAGCTGATTGTCTTTCATCCTTGACATATGAGAGGAAGACTCCAGAACTGACATCCATAGCTAATGCAGTCTGTTAGCACACTCTGAGGGTCATGTTTATGTGTCCCCACATTTTTAGGGCAAAGGAAGGTGGTGAGGAGCCTAGCATGACAATCAATATCAAAATTGCAACTCCATGATAAGAAACGCTGTCAACATGGTAATGACTTGTTTAAACATTTATTAAATCACTTCACAACAAATAGTAACACATGAAGTGTTATCCTCACATTTCACAGCGACATCACTTCTAAGCAGAAAAAATGCTAGCCAAACTGTTTTAAAAATCTTCATCAAGATATTATTTAGTTAATGCTGAAGGGTTTAATTTTTCCTGTTAGTTCACAAAAAAACCTTCTTATAAACAAATTTGGCAACCAAATACAAGCACAGGAGTATTATTACTGCTGAAAACATAAATGTCTATAATCAGAAAATACATTATAGCTCTCACAATGCAGTAATTTTCACCCTCTTCTGTACACTTTTCAGACCTTCTCCATTTTAGTTCAATTTTCAGTGATCATGATTATTACAAAGTTACTATTAATAACAGAATAACAAGTTATAAAATTTTGTGAACTTTATATTCAACCAACATTCCTCTTTCTCTCTATATATATTATATCAGAAAATAGGGTTGCCATATACTTATATTTATTCACATATATTTCTGGAGTAGGTCAAAGAAAATTATTGATAATGTAATATTTTTGCATCTATTCATTACTTGGGCCATTTATCTCTGTATTAGTTGTGATATATGTTAGGATATTCATACAAGAGGCTATGAAATTCAGTATTGTTTTTTAAGATATCAAGGTCAAGTTTCGGCTATTGAAACAAGAGGCCATGACATTCAGTGATTTACAAAGCACCAAGGTAGGTAGTTCATGGCTGCTGTACTAGCTCTAGGGAGGTAGAGACCCACAATCCTTTAATTCCACTTCACCACCCACCAGGACATCACCTGTGTGTGACTGAAGATACCTTAGCACTATGTCCCTGAATCTTCACTTTGGATGAGAACAGTGGGGGGGAGATGTAAAACAAAGCACACAGCTTTCTTAAAAACACTGCTTGCAAGTTGTTCACATTATTTCTCTTTAGTCACATAACCACAGGAAGAGAAACTGGGAAGCATTGCCTTGATTTGGGGCAAATATGTGTCCAACTAATTTGAAGGAGCTATTACTAAAGAAAAAGAAGAAAGAGATATTGAAGAGATCTACAAGTTTCTGTCACACTGTTTGGACTATTTTAACACTTAGACAAACACAGTCTCACTGTTATTATTTCACAAGAAGTGAAAAATGCTTTGTCTTCTATTAACCAAAACACCTGATCATGAAATTGGTAGAGCAGCTCGTCCCCAGAGACAGTGAATAGCCTTGTGTTTCAATGTTATGACAGATTATTCTCAGGGTGACATGTGCTCATTTCAGATCCAAAAAGGTTTAACTGAACAGACTCTGGGTTTACAAAAGCCTGGATATCAGCTTTGCCCACCATTAATGCTGTAAAAAATAGGAGTGTACTTCAAAAGGGGCATGATTGTATGCTGAAGTTACTTTCAGGAGAAGAGAATTTCCTTTCCTTCCCTTTGTCTGGCTTTGCATACATCACATAAGCTGAGATAGATGTTGATATGAACTCATCTTTTTCTCTGGACACTGATTTCGTGGTAGACTTAAGATCGTGTACCCAGTGAGTGACAGGTGGGACAGCATCTACACGAAGTTGCTGCCAACACAGTACCCTGCATCAAGAGAAAAACCATGAGAATGCTCATAGGTTATTGCATTGATTCCTCAAACAATCCAGTGGGGGTTGGAGAAAGAAGAAAGAAAAATCCAGTGAGCCAGCAAAGGTTTGTATTCACAACAAAAGCTTATACTTCTCAGAAATATAAGCTCCTTGAGGATGGGAATTTTTTTTAAGTTTCATCTATTGTCATTTCTGTCACATAGTAGATACTAAATGAATATGTATGGAATGAATGAACAATCTAGTCTCATACAACAACCCATCTCTGCCTGAAACCAAATTCTGTAAACCCTTTTCTTATACTGGCTGTCCTTGTAGCTGTTCTCCAGTGGCAGCAGGATGCAGGAGTGGCTTCCCTGGGGTCCCCTCAGTAGCTAGAGTACAGCTGGTCCCCATTCTCCATAGACACAGCATGGAGCCATTCAAACACAAATGTATACCATCAGTTCAGTTTCTCTCTTGAGAACATTTTCCTTATACTGTCTTATGATGTTTTATTTTCCATGTACCTTCTTGCCCTCTTCCTAACCATTTCCACCTCTCTTTAGAAATCATAATCAGTCTGGTCTTTCTTTCTCACTTACCACACTGATAAATAAAATTTCTTCCGAAATAATGAATAACTCAACACTTTAAAATTCTCTAGACAATTCAGCAGTCACCTAACCGCATATTGTATCCTAACTACCTAACAGTAAAATTCCCAATTCACCAGAGAAGCTCATGATGAATTAGAAAAAGCAAGTTGTGCAAGCACGGTAGAGTTAACTCTATTCAGAAAGGAAAGTGAAAAAGATAGGGACAAAATGGGAACAGACAAGGACTGTACATGGATACTGTTGTAGTGGCAATAAATTTGCAAAATTATTGAGTATATCACACAATCCATGGTACACATAATTAAGCTGTGGCCTTGTATTTTAAGTTAGGTTATTCAGTGTTATGCAACTGATATCTTAGAACATAGAACTAGTCCCATGTTCTTTGAGTTCAAATGTTTTGTTCCTGTCAATACATTGTGTTACTTCTACAAAGATTAACATAAATTCAAAAATTATAAAAGAGCCTTATATCCTCTGATAGATCATTATATCCACTGACTATAATGGTGGTTTAAAACCATAGTATTGTAGCTTAGTGATTTATCTTGATCAATTGAGAGCCATGTTGGATGTAATCTAATAGTAATAAGGTTCCATAGTTTAGGGATGGTTACTTTTCCTATAATTTAGAGCAGATATCCTTGTCACACACAATCATTCATTTGCATTCCAATATGTCCTTTTGGGTGGACACAAAATAGTGTAACAATAGGTCAGCATTTGCACCACACCCTGACTCTACCTATGAGAGTGTATCTCAAAGCAGTATAGCATTTTTACATATATGACATGTGTGTCTTTGGGTCTAAATAAAAAGTCTGGGCTTTAAAATTTTCCTTTCTTTTTCTCTTCCCTGATTGCAGGCAACACCAGCCATAATGCATATTTGTGTCATTGAGTCTGAAGTGGGACCGAAGAAGATTTGAAGTTTGAGGATATCTAGGACTACCACTGGACAAAAGACTAAATGTAATCATCTCTGTATATAAATAACAGCATATTCCCTTTGGTCACATCCACCATTATGACAAAGGAGCATGAAAAGCTGAAAAACAATTCCAAAAATGGAACTCACTCTCCATTAGCCAGCATAAATTCCATTTCTCTGAGATCTTCCATGTCTACATAGGCAATTTAAACAGATTGCTCCTTTCTCCAGAGTTCTGCACACACATTCAGAATTCAAACAGTTATTGCTTTTGTAATTATTTATTATACTTTTGTCTTTCCCCAAAACCTAAAAGCTTCTTGAGGGAAGGAAAAATGTTTTATTCATTTTTATACATCTGTAATAGGTACTTATAAAATGTCTGTTTAACAAAAGTTGATGATTAGTATTGGAAAGTAGAACTTATGTTTTCAAAAAAGCAATAGGAATTTCTTAACCTGTGAAATTCTCACAATAAAAGTATTTAATGTCCTTCAAGGCAGATACAGATAGTGATTAAACTGTTGCCTCCACCAGAAAAAAGAACAATTCTATCAAAGTGATGCTTATCCTACACTTTGTGGCAGGTTAAAGGTTCTCAAAGAGACACAGAGTTAAATGGCAAACTGTGAGTCTGCATGCACTCTTATATAAGCTGCCTTTCCTCTCTCTTCTAGTGAGGAAAGTTTCTTGTGCAGGATGGAATTCTGGGAGATACGATGACTTGGTAGTAATGATGCTGGTAGACAACAAGGTATGTGGGGCAAAGGAAACTCAAAAGCCAAGTCATTGGCCAAGTAATCTAGGACACAAAGGACAACCTGATAATCAAGCCTAGATTAGAAATGAGATTCAAAAACAAAGATTAAGCGTGACACCCCATGTGACATCTTGAGAATCTAGGCAGAATAAAACTCTACAGAATATTATGCCAGGTTGAATATAAATTTGTAAAAATTTATTTATAGAAAATATAGGATAAGAATAGTGAAGAAGAACATAACATCAGTCAATAACAAATACAGAAGTTTTTCAAGCCTCTCTCTTAATGGTCTAGATGAGTTTTGCTGATTATTTTTGCTGTACAAGCTTTTACTCAACAATAATGGATTCTTATAAATATCTAGTTCCTATTTTTATGAACTTCTAGTCTTCTAGATTATTTAATTGGTGTTCAAAATAAAACCCTAATGTTACAGAACTTTTATTTTCCAACTCTGGTACTTAAACAAAAGTCACCTCATCATATTGCATATGTTATGAGATTCAGTTTTCTAAATATTAAATCATAGCATTTGGTTTAGCTTCTCTCATCTTATGAATATAATCTGGATCATATTATAGTTGTTTTTATATATTCTTTTTCTCCCTTCAGTGCACTGCTGCCAGAGCTCAGTTGTAAGCTTCCTATGGGCAGTATCTATAAACAGGCTCCGATTTCCTGGCATCATTATGGTCTTCATGGCATTTATCTGTAAGGCCTCAAACTGTGTTCTTTGAACTGTGTGCAGTCCTTATTTCTAATGATCTCTCTAGTTCTTCCATGGAAATAACTTCATTAGTTTTATTCTTGAATTAGGTTGTCTACAACAAGAAATTTTCTAGTATCTTTCATTTATTTATTTATGGAATAGATATTTATTGAATGCCTTTTTTGTTTTAGGACTAAATTCTGAAGAAACAGTAATAAACTTCAAAACAATTCCTGTTTATATGAATTTCATACCTACTAGTGGTAAAAGTTTTTTTAAATAAATGTTTATGATGTTGACAAGCATTATAAATTTTAAAACTGTCATGAGGAGGTCTATTACAGGAACCTCTAACTCCCAGGGTATGGACCAGTGTCAGTCCGTGGTGTGTTAGAAATCAACCGCACAGCAGGAGGTGAGAGGCAGGTGACCAGAGCTCCATTAGATTCTCACAGGAGCAGGAACCCTATTGTGAACTGTACATGCAAGGGATCTAGGTTGCATGCTTCTTATGAGACTCTAATGCCTCTCCCCATCCATGGAAAAATTGTCCTCTGTGAAACTGGGTCCTGATGCCAAAAAGGTTGGGGACCACTCAGGTATTATGTAGAGTGTGGTCAAGGAAGGTCTCACTGACAAAGTGACATTCCCAGAAAATAAAAACCGTGTGGAAATGAGTCATGTGGGTATTCAGTAAAAATAAATAAATAAAATATATAAATCAAGGTTAAAAAAACCTGAGTAAAGGCTATGAGGCAAAAGACTACTTGATGTACTCAAAAAACAACAGTGTGGAGCAGAATAAATAAGGGGTAGACTAATGGAAAATAAAGTTTGTGAGTGAGCTGGCACGTGCCAGTTCCTGTGGGGCTTCAAAAGAACAAGAATATTCATAAGAATAAGAATTTGTGTCCCTCCAAAATTCATATATTAGAATTTAAACTCCCATGTTATTGTATTAAGGGGTGAGGCCTTAGGTCACAAGGGTGGACTCCTCATGATTGGGATTCGTGTATTTATAGAAGAACTAAAAGGAACTAGGTAGACCCTTTTGCCCCATCCACTTTTCAACTGTGTGAAGACACAGCAACAAGGTGCTATCTTCAAAGCAGAGAGAAATCCTCATCAGAACACCTGCTGGCAACTTGATCTTGAATTTCCCAACCTCCAGAACTACGAAAAATAAATTTCTATTATGATACATTATTCATTCCAATGTATTGTATTATAGCAACAGAAACAGACTAACAATAGAACTTTGGTTTTTAATCTGAGTCTCATGGAAAACTACTTGAGGATTTTACACAGAGGATTTACATAGCTGCTATATTGAGAACCATTCAGCAAAAATTAAAGTAAAATAAAATAACTCAATAGAAAGCTTCAGCAGCAGACTAAATCAAGCAAAGGAAAGAATCAATGAAAAAGAAACAAACAAGGGAAATGAAAGTATACACAAATCAAAAGGCAAAAATGGGAAAAGCAGGTGGGAGGTTATAGGAATAAACCAGGCAAGAGATTATGTTGGTTTTGATAAGAGTGATAGTAGTGAAGGAAGTGAGAGGTGGTCAAATTCTAGATTTTTACTATGTATTTAAAGTAGAGTCAACAGAAACTCCATACAAATTGTTTTCCATGTGTGTAAGAAAGAAACCAAACATGTTGACTGGAAGAGTAACAAGGATGAAGTTCTACAAGCCTTGAGACTAAATCATATAGCTAAGGGAAAGAGTTGTGGCTGACGGAGAAATAAATAAATAGAGTGTAGGAGATTTCAAGCACTCTGATCTTTAGCAGTGGTCAGAGAGGTATAAGTGGAATTGAGAGAGAGATGTTCTTGAAGTCATGTAAAGACATTATTCTAAAAAGGAGTGCTTGCATCAAATGAGATGAGGACTGAGGATGTATGGATTTAACAAAATGGCAAAAATTGGTAAACTCAAACAAAAGCTACTTTTGCTTCAGTGATTGAGCTAAAATCCTATTGCTATGGGAACAGGAGAAAATAGGAAGAGAGAACCTAGATACAGTGGGTATTGGTAATTATTTTAAAGGTTTATGTTATAAAGAAAAAGAGAAATGGAGAAGAAATTGGACAGGGATATGCCATCAAAAAAAAGGATTATTTTCTTTTTTTTAGTGGAAGAAATTATAGCACTGGAGATGACCCAGTGAAGAGGGAAAATGTAGTAATACAACAAAGACAGGGACAAATTACTTAATGAGGAACTTGGATCTAATGAGTATGGGAGGGGTTGTATATGCATAGGAGCAAAGTCAGCTGATTCACATCAAGAGGAGAGAAGGTCAAGTATATGGCTCTTCATGCAGATAGAGTGGAAGATGTGGTGATGGGACACTGGGAACAACCTTTCCAGATTGCTTCTCTAATTTCAGTGAAATATATGTCAAGATTGTTAAAGAGATTGAGAATGAGGAAAGGATTGAGGCTTGAGAAGAGGGTGGAAGCGTTCAGAAAAATAAAACAGACTACGAAAACATTTCTGCCAGACAGCACTACAAATCCAGTTGAAATGGTCACGAATTTAAAGTGAAATGAGTTAGCATGCATTTTCCTCCAGGCAATTTACCTGCTAAGATGTAGACACAAAGTAGGCAGAGTTTAAATACTACTCTGTTATCTATGGGCTGTGTGATCCTGAAGGACTTAACTTCTCCAAGCTTCTATTTTCTAATTTATTTTTACAGGTGTGTAGTAAATCTCAAATGAGATAATATATGTATACTGTAGTGATTAAGAGCTCAAATACTGGAATTAGTGTGATTGGTTCTAAATCCTGATACCTATGTTAGTAGAAGACGGACAAGGGAAATGAGGGCATATGCAAAGTAACATCTATAATTGCAAATCATGGACTCTAAGCTGTTTGAAAGGAAAAATGAGAATATGAAATGGGACAAGAGAGGACAGTGAAGACATGATTGGATCCCTGGGGTTTGTTTGCTTATGCTTGGAGTCAGGTTATCAGCTACAAAGATAGAAGGTGATAACTAAGTAGAATACTTAAAACTAAGATTATGGAAGGAATGCAGTAATTGATATGACCTTGGAAGTGTATGGATAGTATTATGGTAGGATTATGAAAGGCAGGGAAGTGTTAAGGAGGAATGTGAGAATAAGAAGCAAGGAAGATACAAGCTTGCCTTGAAGTTTAGTAGTACAAGAGGTGTGAGAGAAAAAAAAATAGCCCCCACTTGAGTTCAGAGCACATTTGAACAGCCTATCTTCCTAAGACTCATGTTTCTAGGTCATAAAGTAGTCAAAAAATTCTGCCACACTGTATAGGGAAGCACCCTGCACTGTTACTCATCTTCCATATTATAGCATTGCATGACATCTCTAGAAGAAGCTGTTGCAAATAAAATATCAACACATTTAATAATGGGGTCAAAAAGTGTGGAAATACTGTGTTGGGGCAACCTCAGAAAAATATTCAGAGTAGTCACCTCAGTACATAACCAAAATGTCAACATTAATGATAGGCTAAATATGAAATATTATTTGCTTTTAAAAAGCCGCTTTTAAATAGCTTTATTTTCCTGATCTTTTCCAGTTGTGATTTTTTTTTTATATTGATGTCGGAAGCATTTGTGGGAAAGCTTGTAGATATCATTTTCTCTGTGTTATAGAGTATGTGTGAATATATATATATATATATATATATACTCTTATTATACATAGTCCTATAATATATATTCTATATATACACACACATTACTATAATTAGTAGTTAGTAGCTATTACAAGAATACATATAAAATATAGATTATAGAAATATATATATTCCTATATATAGGAATAGTTCTAGAATATATATATAATAGGAATACATATATCCTATTATATATTTATGTGCGTGTGTATATACATGCACTATTTATTTAATATCTGATTTTTGATGCAAAATCTATGAACTATGAATAATAATTTTTAAAAATGAGAATGAATGCAAAAATCCATTATGAACCAATTATCATAATTTTAAATAAAGACAAGATGAGATTCACCACTTGCAAGATTCTGCTTCACTCACTTTACCTTAATCCCAGGTCTGATTTCAATAAAAATTTATTTATAAAAACAGGTTGCTTGCCTGCAAGCCATATCATGCCCATTTTATTTTTTTCAAAATATTGCATTAAAATATTATTTAATTTGATTACTGACTTTCTCACATACCCTTAAATTTTATACCTGAGGCATGAACCTCACTCACATCATGCTATTCCCAGTCTGTCAAAAACTTCTGAAGAGCAGCATCAGCAAGATGGCAGAATAGGAGTTCACAGCCTTTACATCTCTACAGAAACATTGATTTTGACAACTATTCAAAACAGAAATACTTCTGTGAAGACCAGGGGGCCTGGTGAAGAAATTTCAGTACCCCACTGAAGCAAATAATCTGACACTAGACATGTCAAGTAGGGTAGGGAGGACAATTTCACTTTACCTGTGTCATCTGTAACTCAAGGTGTCACAGCTCAGGGTCGAGAGAAATCCCCTTGGTCTGTGACTTCTCCTATAAGGGAAAGTAAAAACAGCATGAGCACCCAGCTTCCCCAGCCTTACAGAGTGTTGCCCAAGAGAACAACTTCTGCCTTGTCTCGCTCAGATCACTGAGGGGATCAGCACAACTGAATAGACTGAGACTAATGCCCGAAGTAAGGCAAAGGGGTAGGTAGAGTTCACAGAAACTATCACACAGATCTCAAAAACTAGCCAAAGATCCTGGTAACTGACTCACAAGCTTTACCAAAATGGCTACCACAAATTCCATGGGATATTTCACCTGCAACCACCACGCCCCACAACTTGCCAATGTACACCCTCAGCTCTTTGTACAGATTGTGCATGCAAGTTTCCACAGAGGATATTGGCAAATCCTTGCAGATAATTCAACTCCACAAGATTGAGAGAAATTGTACAACCATGAACACTTAAGGAGATTTTCTTGGGAAAAATAAATGGGAAGCTTTCAGCACCCATCCTGACTTTGTGGGAACAAGAAAAAGCACACAGTTGTAACACTCCCTGCTTCAAAAAAAGGAAAAATAAGAACAGGACAGGCACATTCATAGAAAATGCCCTGAGAGACCTCCTAAATCTCTAGCTTAATGAACTGGTGAAGATCTTTGTCTTTCAAAGTCAGTCAATAGAGTGGAGAAAGTGACTGCTTCTTCACATGCAAAGAGTACAATGCAAGACTTTAAGGAAAATGAAGAATTGAGGAAACATAACACCACCAAAAAAACAAACTAACTCAAGCTACAGTGCTAATCCCAAAGAAATGGGAATATGAATTTCATGACAAAGAATTAAAAATAATCCTCTTAAAGGAACTCAGTAGACTACAAAAGAAAATAGATAATATCGATGATATTAGGAAAAAAATATATAAACAAAATCAGGAGTTTCATAGGTGAGAGAAACCATAAAAAAAGAACCAAACAGAAATTCTGGGACTGAAGAGTACAGTGACTGAACTAAAACATTACTGAAGAGTTTCAACAGCAGACTCAATCAAGCAAAAGAAAGAATTTGTAATCTCAAAAACAAATCATTTCATCTTATTTTGTTTTGTTTTGTTTTGTTTTAAAGAGGTGGGGTACAATTCAGTATTAGGCATGTAAGTGGTCATTGTACAGGTGAAGTTTGGGCCTGAGTGGTCCTAACTTCACCTGCTTGATCAGGTACCCTTATTGATGTTATGTGTCCTCCCCATCCCCTGGCAGAGTCCTGCTACTGCCAATTCCTTTCAGGTAGTACAATGATAAATGTTCATGGACCATTTATGAGTGAGAACATGTGGTACTCAGTCCTTTGTTTCTGTGATAGATCACTGAGTATGATAGACTCCAAATCTATCCAAGTTACTGTGAAGTTCATAATTTTGTCCTTCTTTATGGCTGCATAACATTTCATCATATATACGTACCAGTCTACTTTCAATGGGCAGCACAGTTGGTTCCATGTTTTTGCTATTGTGAATAGTGCTGTAAACATGTACAGGTATCTTTTTTGTAGAATGATTTGAGTTCCTCTGGGTGTATTCCCATAAAGGGGATTGCTAGGTCATATAGAAGACTGATTTTTAGATCTTTTGGAAATCGACATACTGTTTTCCACAGAGGTAGTATTAGTTCATACTCCCACAAACAGCGTAGAAGCATTCCCCTTTCTCCACATTGTCTCCAGTATCTGTTGTTTTTTGACTTATTAAAGATGGCCATCCTGACTGGAGTAAGGTGGTATTTCAGTGTGGTTTTGATTTGCATTTCCTTGATGATTAGTGAGGCTAAACATTTTTTCATGTATCTGTTGGCTGCTTGTAAGTCTTTATTTTATTTTATTTCATTTTACTTTATTTTATTTTGAGTTGGAGTCTCATTCTGTCACCCAGGCAGGAGTGCAGTAGCACACATGCTCATGGCCACCCCAGAGTCAACCTGCTGGGCTTAGGCGATCCTTCCGCCTTGGCCTTCCAAATAGCCAGAACTACAGATGTGCGCTACTATGCCAGGTTAATTTTTGACTTGTAGAGAGGAGGTCTTGCCAAGTTGCTCAAGCTGGTCTCAAACCCACAGGTTCAGGCAATCCACTCACTTCGATTACAGACTGAGCCACCAAGCCTGGCCTGTAAGTCTTATTTTGAGAAGTGTCTATTCACATCTTTTTCCCACTTTAAAAATATTTGCCAACTGCATATCTGACAAAGGCCTAATATCCAGGATCTACAAGGAACTCAAACATGCTGAAAAGAAAAAAAAGACAGATTATTTTAAATTACCCAGTCAGAAGGACAAAAAGAAAAACAAAATAATGAAATTAGTGAAGAAAGACCATGTGAATTCTGGAATAACATCGGGTAAAATAATATGGGATTCCAGAAAAAGCAGATAAAGAGGAAAAATAATGGCAGAAAACTTTCCAAATCTAGGGAGAGAAATGAAAATTCAGGTTCATGAAACCCAAAGAACCCCAAATAGACTGGCTATCAAGAAATCTTCACCAAAACACATAATCAAATTGTCAAAAGTTAAAAAGAAAGACAGAATTTTGAAAGAAGTATGAGAAAAGCAACTTGTCACATACAAGAGATCCTCTATAGACCATTAGCATATTTCTCAACAGTAGATTTCTCACAGACCAGGCGAGTGGACTGATATATTCAAAATGCTGAAAAGACAGTCCAAACTGACAAGGCTATCCTTCCAAAATGAAGGAGTAATAAAGAGTTTTCCAGACAAAAGCTGAGGGAGTTAATCACCATAAACTTGCCTTGCAATAAATGCGAGAAGGAGTTCTTCAGATTGAAAGAACAGAACACTAAAAACCAACATGAAAACTTATGAAAGTGTAAAACTTACTGGTAATGATAAATATACAGTCAAATTCAGAATACCTAATATTGTCAGGGTGACAAGTAAATCCCTTTTAACTCTACCATGAAAGTTAAAAGACAAAAGTATTAAAAAGTGGCTCAGCCTGTAATCCCACACTTTGGGAGGCTGAGGTGAGTAGATTGCCTGAGCCCACGGGTTTGAGACCCTCCTGGGCAACTTGGCAAGACCTCATCACTACAATAAATCAAAAATTAGCCAGGCGTGGTATTGCGCGCCTGTAGTTCCAGCTACTTGGAAGGCTGAGACGGTAGGTCAGCAGGTCGAGGCTGTGGTGGCCGGGAGCGGCCACTGCACTCTAGTCTGGGTGACAGAGTGAGACTCCAACTCAAAAACAATAATAAAAATAAAATAAAATAAAATACAACCAGAAACCAACAACAAATGGAATACTTAACAATTCACAATATACAGAAATTAAACACCACACTCTTGAATAATTAATGGGTCAAGGTAAAAATCAAAAGAAAAATCAAAATATACCTTGAAACAAAAATGAAAACAGAACATACCAAAACATATAGAATGCAGTGCAGGCATTTCTAAAAGGAAAGTGTATATCAATAAGTTCCTACATTCAGAAAAATGAAAAATCTCAAACAGCCTAACACCTCCAGTATCTTGAAAAAGAATAAATTAAGCCCTAAATTAGCAGAAGGAAGGAAATAATAAAGATCAGAGCAGAAGTAAATGAAACAGAAGCCAAAAAAAGTGCAGAAAGGCTCAATAAAGTCGGAGTTTTTTTTTGAGAAGATAAACAAAATTGACAAATATTTAGCCAGACTAAGAAAAAAAAAAGACAGACAAAATTATAAGTGAAAAAGGAGACATTACAACTAATATCATAGAAATGCAAAGAATCATAAGACTGCCATGAGAAACTACACATCAGCAAATTGGATAACCTAGAAGACATGGATACTTTTCTAGAAACATACAACTTACCAAGACTGAATCATTAAAAAACAGAAAATCTGAACAGAACAATAATTAGTAAAGAATTGAATCAGTAATCAAAACTTGCCAATAAAAAAAATCTAGGATCATATGGCTTCGTGGGTGAATACTATAACATATTTAAAGAAGAATTGATTCTAATTCTTTTAAAACTCTTCCAAGAAGTTGAAGAGGAGGGAACACTTGTAAACTCATTTCACAAAGCTTCCAGCATTACCCTGACACCAAAGTCAGACAAGGATTGATGAAGGAAAAAAAAAAAAAGCTATTGGCCAATATCCCTGATGAACATAGAAGCAAAATCCTCAACAATATACAAGTAAGCTGAATTTAACAGCATGTACCATGATCAAGTGGGGATTCATCCATGGGATGTAAGATTCTACACCATACAAATCATTAAATATGATATACCACATTAACAAAATAAAGGATGAAATATATAATTATCTCATATGCAGAAAAAGCTTTTGGCAAAATTCAACACTCTTTCATGATAAAAACTCTCAACTAATTAGGTATAGAAGGAATGGACCTCGACATGATAAAGATCACGAATAACAAGCTCACATCTTTTTTTTTTTTTTTTTTTAATTGGAGTCTCACTCTGTCGCCCAGACTGGAGTGCAGTGGCCACTTCTGGCCACCGCAGCCTCGACCTTCTGGGCTCTGACAATCCTTCCGCCTCAGCCTTCCAAGTAGCCGGAATTACAGGCGCACGCTACCACGCCCGGCTAATATTTTGATTTATTGTAGAGATGAGGTCTCGCCTGCCCAGGCAGGTCTCGAACCCTCGGGCTCGGGCAATCCACTCACCTCAGACTCCCAAGGGCGCAGGATTACAGGCTGAGCCACGGAGCCCGGCTACCAAGCTCACATCTTAATTGTGAAAAGCTGAAAACTTTTCCTCTAAGATCAGAAACAGGAACTATGTCTACTTTCATCATTTTTATTCAGCATAATAACAGAAGTCCTAACCAGAAGAACTAGGTAAGAAAAAGAAATAAAAGCATCCAAACTGGAAATAAATAAATAAAATTGTCTCTGAAGCTGACATGATCTAATATAGAGAAAAGTTTAAAGTCTCCACCAAAAATCTGTTAGACTGAATAAATGAATTCAGTAAATTTGCAAAATACAAAATCAACATGGAAAAGTCAGTTGTGTTTCAATACACTAATAAATAATGAACTATCTGAAACAGAAATTAATAAAAGTCTTGTTTATAATAGCACCAAAAGAATAAGATACTAAGGAATAAATTTAACCAGGAAGGTAAAAGATCTATATACATTGAAAACTCTAAACCTTGATGAATGAAATTGAAGACACAGATAAATGGAAAACTACCCTGTGTCCAAGGGCTGGAAGAATTAGTATTGTTAAAGTGCCTATACTACCCAAAACAATCTATAGATAATCTCTATCAAAATCTAATGGACTTTTTTTTCACAGAAATAGAAAAAGCAATTCAAAAATTAACACGGAATCACAAAAGACCCTGAGTCAATGAAGTCTTGAATAAAAAGAACAAACCTGAATGTGTCATACTTCATGACTTCAAAATATAATACAAAGCTATAGTAAGCAGAACCATGGGGTACTGGCATAAAATCAGACACACAGACTACATAAACTAACAGACCTATAGACTAGAGAGCCCAAAAATAAATCCATCCATATATGGTCAACTAATCTTCAACAATGATGCCAACAATACACAATGGGAAAAATATAATCTCTACAATAAATGTTGTTGGGAAAACTGCATATCTATAAGCAAAAGAATGTAATTGAACCTTTTATTACACCATGCACAAAAATAAACTCAAATGGATTAAGAACTTAAAGATAAGACTTGAAATTATAAAACTTTTCAAATAAAACATATGGAAATGTTCCTTGACATTGGCCTTGGAAATGATTTTTCAGACATAGTAATAAAAGCATATGAATACAGTACTACAGGCATAACACCAAAAGCCAAATAAACAAGTGAGATTGCATGGATCTGAAAAGCTTCTGCATAGCAAAGGAAACAATCAACAAAATGAAAAAAAAACTTTGAAATATGAGAAAATATTTGTGAACCATTTATCTGCTAAGCAGTTAATATCCAAAATATATAAGAAAAATAGAAAAAGAAAAACAATCCAATTTAAAAATAAAGGATCTACGTAGACATTTTTCCAAAGAAGATAGGCAAACAATAAAGTATTACACAAATAAGTTTTTGTCTCTGAGTTATTTCACTAAGGATAATGGCCTCCAGGTCCATATGTATATCTGCAAAAGACACAGTTTCATTCTTTTTTATGGCACATAGTATTCCATGATGTATATATACCACATTTTCTTTATCCATTTATATATGAATGAACTCTTCAGTTGATTTCATGACTTTGTTATTATGATTAATGCTGTGATAAATATGTTCTTACTTATAAGTGGGAGCTAAACAATGGGCACACATGAACACACTGATGGAAATAATAGACTCTGGGGACTCCAAAATAAGGGAGGATGGGAAGTGTGGAGGTTCCTCAAAAAATTATAAATAGAACTACCATATGACCCAACAATCCTACTTCTGAGTATTTATTCAAAGGAATTGAAGTTAGGATCTTGAGGTGATATATGCACTCCTATGTTCGTCACAGCATTTTTCACTATACCCAAGATATAAAAAATAAGCAATTTTCATCAAGGGAAGAATGGATATAGAAAATGTGGTATACAGATTATGTTGGGGGAGAGGGAGGAAGGGAGGGAAAGAAGGAGAGAGAGAGTGAGAGTGAGAGAGAGAGAGAGAGAGAGAGAGAGAGAGAGAGAAAAGAGAGAGAGAGAGAGAGAGAGAGAGAGAGAGAGAAAAGAATATTATTCCAAGTAGAAAATTCTGTCATTTAGAACAACATGGATGGATCTAGAGGACATTATGCTAAGTAAAATAAGACAGACACAGAAAGGCAAATACTACATAATCTCAATTATATGTGGAATATAAAACAGTCAAACTCATAAAAGCTGAGAGTACAACGATGGTTATTAAGAGCTGTGTGAAGTGAAATATGGGGAGATGATCAAAGGAAACAAAATTTCAGTTATGCAAAATGAGTAATTTCTGGAGGTCTAATGTATAGCAATACTATACTGTACACTTCAAATTTGCTCACAGGGAAGGTCCTTTTATATACCATTAATTAATTAAAACTATATGAGGTGATAAATAGGTTAATTCGCATGATCATGGTGATTCTTTCACAATGTATATGTACATCAAATCATCACGTTGTACATCTTTTTTAAAGACTCTGAAAATAAATGGTTACTGTATATCTCCTTGCACGCTCCACAAACCCTGGCTTACTTCACGGAGACACAAGCACTTAACACAAATTTACCCACCTTGAAGTAAAGAGCAGTTCCTTATTCCATTCATTTTGGTACCAAGAGTATTTCTTGGGAGTATTTTGACTCTTTGCATGATAACTGCCCAGTGTGTCTATACAATACCATGTTAGTAAAGTTATCCTGTAGCAAACAGGCAGCACAATAGAGTTGGAAATTATAACCAGTAAATATCAAGATGGTGTTGAAATGATATAAAGCAGTCTTGATAAGATTTCAAAATACTTTTTGAAACAATTTCACATCTGGAATGGCTAAATTGAGGCAATCTTCACAGGAAAGTTAAGTCACCAAGAATAATATGATAATAAACCATTACAACACATAGCAGCTTTATACCAACGATAAGCTAATGGGAGGAGTACAAAAGTCTCAACTCTATCACCATTCCGTCTGGAATAAATACAAACTTATGACAGAACAAATTAAGGAGCGAACGATTTAATACCATAATTAGTAGTGAGAAATGTAAAAATTAGTAATTATTGAAGAAACCGTATGTTTAATGTATTAACTGTAGCTATTAAAACTATATTATATTATTTTGTCAGGTTATGTAATGAGGGAGATTTTTTTTCCCTGAGTGCAAGTTGCTTTCTGAGAGGAAGATTAGATCTGGGGAAGCCTCATTATCTAGGCCATATTGAACTGTACACTAGTTCTGTATAATGGGTTTCACATTAGATTATAAAAAATGTTTTTCAAGTACTTGATGAGATGCCAAATAATAATATTTGGTAACTGATAATTCCATGTCACCAAATAAATCTAGAACCTTTATGCCTAGCAGGATCATGCAAGATTTTAAGAGATAGACCAGGAAAAGTAAGGGTAAACCTCACAGATGCTGGAAGTTCTCTACCAGTCAAGACACACACCCAGGCACAGAGATCCTCAGAATATCAGGTAAATTCCAGAATACTCCCAGGAATACCAGTGTGTGCTAGATGATGCAAGTCCATTAAGAACCCTAGAAATCCTTGAAGAAAACTAGAATATATGTAGACCCACTGAAAATATTTGGGATTTTTCTAACCTCCTGTGGCTTAATACACAAAAAAACCCTCTTAATTATTCATTCATCACAAAATATGAAATGTCCACGTAGTAGCAGGCACTGATGTATGTATGTATATATAGACATACTCCACTTAGGTGGCTTATATTTTATTAGAGAAAAGACTAAATACATACATATAAACACATCACAAATTAAATTAACTCAAAACTGAGAGAAACTGTTAAAGAAATTCACAAGGGGACAAAAAATACTATGGGACTGGGAGTCACCTCAACAAAGCTTCTCTGAAAAGGCAGCATTAGCAGCAATTTGAAAGAAGAGGAACCAACCCTGAAGCAGGGTTGGAAAAAACATCCCAGAGACAACTTCCAGCATATGCAGAAAAATGTCCCAGAGCAGAGAATGAATTTGGCATATTCAAGAAACAGGAAAATTATATCAGAGCTGGAATACTGGAGAGGAAGGTAGCTGTCACACACCAATACCCCAATTTCCCTGAAATTACACAGCATGCAAAATTGGAATAAGATGGTTGTAGAGCTATAGAAATTGAATCATTGTCTTATTAAGGTTCATTCACATGCCATAAAATTCATCTGTGATGAATATCAGTTTAAGTTTTTAATAAATATGTGTATAGTTGTGCAACCATCACCCCATTTTAAACATTTTGATCACCCCAAAAAGTCGCCTCATGTTCTTTGCAGTTGAGCTGTATTTTGATCTTGAGTCCCAGACAACTAGTGATCTGTGTTTCCCTTCATGGTTTTGCTTTTTCTAATACATTTCAAATATATTTAATCATACAACATATAGTTTTAGTGTCTGGCTTCTTTCATTTGGCATACATTTTTGAAGTTACTCTATTGTTTCTTGTTTGAATTTTTATAACTTGTATTGTTCTCCATTAGATGGATATACCACATTCTCTTTATTGCTTTATAACAGTTGATGGGCACTTGTATTGTTTCCAGTTTTGGATGATTACGCATAATGCTGCTATAAACATTAGTGAACAAGTCTTTATATGAACACAAGTTTTGGTTAGGCACCCTAGGAGTGAAATTATTTGTTTGGTCATATGGTAGCTCTATGATTGACATTATAAGAAACTACTGCACTGTTTGAGTCATATGTTTTTAATTCCTTGCTCATAGATCTGTTTTGGAAGATAATAATTATGAGAAAGAATACTTAATGGCATGTATCTAATGTCATCTCTTTCTAACCTGACATTGTAACATCACAGGAAATCTGGAAAAAAGAATAGCAACTATTGCCATTTAGAAAGTTCAAGATCACGGGAACAAAGCGGCCAACTTGTGAAAGGTTCATAAGGGCATTACTGTATATGATTATTTTAAATGGCCCTTTCAGCTCATCCCATTAAAATAGGGTCTGTCATAGAGAAACATCTACTCTAATTTTTGAAGCTAAAGTTTGTGTAAGTCCACCCAGCTTAGAAATGCACCTAGTGGCAACCAGAAATGTAAATTTCCCTCTTCTGTTCATAAGAACTATTTCCATGACATTAAGCCACTTCCACTTGCTCATCATCTACATCTGAACAATAGACTTCTCCTTGTGAGACTTTTATATCTCAGAAATTTGAAAGGTAAATGAAATGCTAAATGGGGCTACTAGTAGAGGGTGGCAAAACCGATGGAGACAATGTGCAATGACTTTCTATATGAGGCAGAAACATGCACAACGCATAAAGAAAAAGGAACTAAAAATATCGGATGTTGTTATAAAGGAAAGCAGAGCCAAAAGCAATTTGTCTGTGCTTCTTGCCCATCTGTGTGGCTCCTCCAGTGAAACAGCCAATGTAGTCAAATCCGATTTGCTTTCCTGTTATAAAAGTTGTGGCTTAACTAGGAGCTATGCTGAAATGTCTAGATAAAGACGTCTTTACATAAATACTGTATATATGTCTATGTTTTACACATATGCTTTCTACATGTGATTTTTGTACACACACCCTGTCTTCCCATCTTCAGGTAACGTGTTAGCCCATGAGAAAGATCTACAGGGAAGCCTTTCTTCTAGAGCTGGGAGAATTGTTCTTCCTCCTAAACTTGACTATAGCACTAGCAAAGCTACAGAGAGTTACCTCCCTGTTCTCATATCAGAAAAGAAGGTTCTCTTCAGTGCAATCAAGGCTGTAATAAATAAACTGAATACTTAAAAAATAACTCTGGGCAGACAGGAGGTATATGTGCTGTGGTCCTTTGTCCATCAACCTGGAGACTAAGAGACTACGTGATTTACCCAGCATTGTCAAGTGCTTCCCATGAGGAACTAAACACGATGTCCAGATAGCCTTTTCTTCAGACTAGTGTTCCCACCAGCTGACCACTCTTGCTGTAAACATTTGCCCCGGCTGTATTTTCCCACTCCTGGATGATTGTCTGCCTGGCAATGAGACGACAGAAGCACTAAGCCAAAATATCCTTATGTGGGCATAGCTGCCTCTTCATGGCAGAGCCAATTTGGATCCCATCCATTGGCAGGGATGTCCCAGAAGCAGCCAATTTTAGTTCAGCCTCTTTAAAACTCTGGATTGTAAACAAACAGTAGGATTTTCCACAGTGGAAGGCAGAATAATGAGAAGAAGGATGCAGAAGAGAGGGGGTAAGTGAGGCTAGCACCTAGTTCGCCAGAGGAATTAAAAATGTAAAAGATGAGCAGGGACTCTAACCGACAAAGTCCTGGGTCTTTTCGATTTCAAACCCATGAACTGCATGTAGTTCTTTCCTTCTTTACTTCCACACTCTTTTAAATTTCCATATCATTCCTTGGTTCCCCCCTCCTTATTTTCTTGGCCTCTCTTGATAACCGAAACGGTAGGTCAAAACTGGGCATGTCTGGTAGACGGCAGCTGGTTAAGCGTTAAGGGGTAGTTGCTGCAATTGCCCGGTTTGCACAGCATTAATGTAGTCATGGATGTCACAAACAAACCTTTCTAGAATAAATGATCTTGAAAAATCATATTTGATTAGACTCAACACAAATTAAGGAAGGTCCAGCCATAGCCCTTGCATGAATGAATGCCTTCTAGAATCAAGCACAGCGTGGAAATGTATGCCTCGCGTATCAAACTGCTCTGCCCTGGGATGGAGCCAACAGATCAAGGAGTTGGGAGTCAGACTGCCAAGCCAGGTTTCAAACCCCACACTATTTACTAGCTAACTGTGGATGCTAAGGCAATATTCATGAGTCCTCCGAGTCTTGGTTTTCTCTTAGTGAAATGGAACTAATAATAATAACTACTTCACAGAGTTGGTATAAAAACTAAATGACTACCTGTATTTAATACAATAGCTATTAAGGTGATTGCTAGTTATATGATCTGTAATTGATTAGTATGATATTCATCAAAGTGAATGTGAAATTGTTGGTAACCAGCTCACAATTCTAGTGTAGCACAAATTATTTCAGTTTGATTTCAGTGCCACACCCATGGTCAATAACATCATTTTTTCTTAAAATATCATACATTGAGCATTGTCAATTACAAATCCAAAAAATAAAAGGAACCCAGTTGGACTACCCATTAAATGAGAAAATATATATTAATAAAAAGCCATCATGAGTTCAGGATCACATTTAAATGTACTTGTATTTTATTGACTACAGAAGCATTTATATGCATTTAGAAAAAAGCACAGTACATTTTATGTTAGAAACATTTATTCCCATTACAAAAAATGCTTGGTTTACATATGGATTGATGGGCCCCATCCAATAACTTTGTCACTTTTCATGGGCCCTTGGCACACAGGCTGGGAATCACTAATGTTGGTTAAGGTCACAATAGACAGGAGAACCTCACACGTATAGCTCTGCTTGCCAAGTGGAAATGCTACCCTGCTCTCTCCCAGGATTTTAGAAAAGCATTTGCAATATTTCACAAGATGAATGAAAATGGGATAAACACAAGGCCTTAAGGAAAATATACTTCTGGTGCATTTATTAAGCACTTGGATCTGATGCATGACACCTGCTTAAAACTCAAAGAATTATCACAGGCTTTGCCGAGGAAGAAAAGACAAGAATTATGACTGCACACAGGCTCATACTTCAGTAAGTCAATGTTTTTAAATCAATGAAAAACAATCCAATGATTGTGTTTGCTACAAAGAGAAAGCAATGTAAGATGACATACAGTATTTCAAGCTGTTCAAATTACTGATGGCAGAGTGGCAAGATATATATCCATTAAAATCAAATAGTTGTTTCAGAGTATGTTGGCCAACAGAGATAAATAGTGTCTCTCTGAAGCAAATATAAATTAATTTCTCTTCTCAGAATTTTGGACCCTGTAATGCTCTTAACCACAAATACCTTTTGCTTATTTAGGGAATTTGTACTTTCCACCTTCATTCAGAAATTCTTGAGCTGACTCACCAAAATCATTTTTTACCTAAAAAAAAAAAGTCATATGCATTAAGTATCAAAGAATGTATATTTTTATAGTAAGCTTGCTGATGATCTCATACCTATTAGCTAATTGATTCTATTAAACAAGTTAAATGTAAACAAGTAAAATGCGTTGACTGCAAGGGCTACTCTCAGAGTATCGCATCATCAGTAGCACCACCAGGCTAGAATTTCATGTGCCGTGTTTAAGAGCATGATTATTTGAAAGAAAGAGGTACATACAATCTACCATTTTTTCCTGATTCTCCTCTTATCAGCATTTTAATTAATAGACTTGAAGAAAGTAACATTAATACCTAAAGCATTAGATCACCATGCATTTGTCTTTCAAAGATTGCATCCTCCTAATCAGTAAAAATGATTATTTCTCCTTTATCTGTCTAGAAAGTCCAAGATAGCTATTGATGGATCACAGAATATTGACCAATCAATAGCATACATTAATTATAGTGTTCAAAATGTATACAGATTTGTTCTATGCAAGGATTTTGTTGCTACAGTTGATTATTTAAAAAATGACCTTAGAACTAGTCCAACTCCATCCCTCTCAACTGTAACCTACATTCCTTCTCATAACTCATGGCCTAAAAAATATATATATATGTTAAATCCTTCACAGCTGGACAAAATTCCTCTTTCTGATTCTTCCAACTATGACCCCATTAAGAAATCCATCATGAACGTAAATCCAGAATTTAGATTTCCATTGTCATCAGATACCTGGAAAAACGTAAAAGATACTTATAAATTAAGTTTGATAAAGATACCAAATATGGAACAGTGGTGTTCCCTGAAGGTTTGGATATAGCCTGATAGTTATTAAACAAAATGTAAAAAGTATATGATGAAGTGGAGGGATGCAGTTTCCTTGTCTCTATAAGGAAAACCACATAAGATGCTAAAGATGTTAAAATAACCAATGCTTGTACTGGTTAATAGTATTAATATCTATGGGTCTTAGTTGACAAACTGACCCTTAGTAAGCAACATGTTACAGGAATACCTTGGAGATATTGCAGATTTGATTCCAGACCACAGCAATAAAGCAAATGTCACAATAAAGAGAGTCACACAAATATTTTGGTTTCCCAGTGCAAATAAAAGTTGGGTTTACTATAGTTTACTCTAGTAAGTGTACGATGGCATATGTCTGAAAAATAATGTACATACCTTAATTAAACATAATTTATTGGTAAAAATGCTAACAATCATCTGAGCCTTCAGCAAGTCGTAAGCTTTTGCTGCGGGGAGGTCTTGCCTCAATGTTGATGGCTGCTGACTGATCAGGGTGTTGGTTGCTGAAGGTTGGCTGTTGCAATTTCTTAAGATAAGACAACAATGAAGTTTGCAGCATAGATAAGACTCTTCTTTTCACAAAAGATTTTCTGTAGCATGCGATGCTGTTTGATAGCATTTTACCCACAGTAGAACTTCTTTCAAAATTGCAGTTCGTTCTCTCAAACCCTGTCACTGTTTTATCAACTAAGTTCATGTAAATATTTTAAATCCTTTGTTGTCATTTCAAAAATTTCCCAGCATTTTCACTAGGAGTGCATTCCATCTCAGAAACCACTTTCTTTGCTCATCCATAAGAAGTTACTCCTCATCTGTTCAAGTTTTACCATGAGATTGCAGCAATTCAGTCACATCTTCAGGCTCCACTAATTCTGTTTTTTCTATTTCTTCCACATCTACAGTTACTTCCTCCACTGAAGTCATAAACCCCTCAAAGTCATCCATGAGAATTGGAATCAACTTCTTTCAAACTCCTGTTCCTATTGGTATTTTTACCTACTTCTATGAATCACGAATGTTCTTAATGGCATCTAGAATGATGAATCCTTTCCAGAATGTTTTCAATGTACTTTGCCAAGATCCATCATAGGAACTACTGTCTCTGGCAGCTATAGCCTTTTGAAATGTATTTCTTAAATAATAAAACTTGAAAGTAAAAATTGCTTCTTGATCCATGTGCTGCAGAATGGATATTGTGTTAGCAGGCATGAAAGCAACATTTATCTCCATGTTCATCTCCCTCAGAGCTCTTAGATTACTATGTACATTGCCCATGTGCAGTAATATTTTGAAAGGAAAGTTTTTCTGAGCAGTAGGTCTCAACAGTCAGCTTAAAATATTCAGTAACCCATGCTATCGACAGATGTGCTGTCATCCAGACTTTGTTATTACATTTATAGAGTACAAAGTAGATTTAGCATCATTCTTAAGGGCCCTAGGATTTTCATAATGGGTAAAGGAGCATTGGTTTCAATTTACAGTTACTAGTTGCATTAGCCTCCTAACAAGAGAGTCAGCCAGTCCTTTGAAGCTCTGAAGTTAGACATTGACTTCTACTCTCTAGCTATAGAAGTTCTAGATGGCATCTTCTTCAAATAGAAGACTGTTTCATCAACACAGAAAATCTGTTGCTTAGCACAGACACCTTCATCAATGATCTTAGCTAAATCTTATGAATAACTTACTTCAGCTTCTCCATCAGCACTTGTTGCTTCACCTTGTACTTGTATGTTATGGAGATAGCTTCTTTCCTTAAACCCCATGAAACAACTACCGGTAGCTTCTAACTTTTTTCCTGCAGCTTTCTCATCTCTCTCAGTCTTTGTAAAACTGAAGAGAGGGGTAACCTCTTGAGTCTTCTCCCACTGTAGAAGCGTTTCTGTCCTCTCACTAAATCCTTCTTTTAAAAAAAAAACTGAAGAGAGTTGGGACATTGTTCTGGATTAGGCTTTGGTTTAGGGGAATATTGTGGCTGGTTGGATCATCAAACCAGAACACTAAATCTTTCTCTTTATCAACAATAAGACTGTTTTTCTTTCTTATTATTTGAATGTTTGCTGGAGTAGCACCCTTAATTTTCTTCAAAAATTTTTCTTTTGCATTCACAACTTGGCTGTCAGCACAAGAGGCCTAGCTGTCAGCCTACCTCAACTTTTGACATGTCTTCCTCACTAAGGTAATCATTTTTGGCTTTTGGTTTAAAGTGAGAGATGTGTGACTTCCCCTTTAACTAGAATACTCTTGTAAGGTTTTTAATTGGCCTAATTTCAATATTGCGTCTCAGAGAAGAGGGAAAGACCAGGAAACAACTGGCCAATGGAATGGTCAGAACACACACAACATTTACCAACAAAGTTTGCCATCTTTTATGGATGTGGTTGGTGGTGCTGCAAAACAATTACAATAGTCACAGATCACACAACACTGTAACAGATATAATAATAATGAAAAAGTTGGGAATATTGTGAGAATTACCAAAATGTGATACAGAGACACAAAGTGAGCACATGCTATTGGAAAAATGGTGCTGATAGACTAGCTTTATGCAGCATTGCCACAAATATTCCATTTATAAAAAGCACAATATCTGCAAAGTTTAATAAAGCAACGTGTAATAAAATGATGTATGACTGTTCTATGGTGAAAACAACCCTGTAGTATGTTTATCTTTCCTGTGGGTACTATTCTTCCTCATTGGCTAGGACTGAGTCTGTCTTACTATTCAGATCTCAACTTCCCCAGGAAAATCCTTTCCTGAGCCCCAGATCAAAATAGGATCACCCTCCTATTTGATTTGAATAACATGTCTCACTCCTGGCATTTTCTCATTCTTGTTGGTTTGCTATTGGGTTTCTATGCCAAAAAGAATATAAGTTCTGTAAGACAATGTCTAATTCACTGCTGGATTTCCAGTGCTACATGCTAGATGCTCGACAAATATTTATTAAACAAATTAAAACTGAAGGGGTTACTGCACGTTCTTGGAACATTTGATCCGATCAGCAACACAGAGCAATTTTAGTGAAGTTGACAGTAATTTTCTATCATTCTTTATCTAGTTTACAGATACTGTAACTCTGCAATCAAAATCTAAATGCAAGAAGAAAAACGTTCTTTGTTAAAATTAAGGCCCCTCCTCCTCACAGCTTTCATTTTACATGGTAGCAGTCATTTACACCTCAGTGTGAATAAGATTAGTATTATATGTCTGGAGCTTGTGTGATAAGCTACGCTTGAGTAAAGTAGAAAAACTAAAGACATTAAGTGACTGACTGTTAGGAAAAGAGAAACTGGAGGTTTAAGACTTACATGATGACTTCAAAGATTGCCTCAGCTTCTGTCCTGAGTAAGATTTTGCATTAACAAGAGAGGCCCGCTGGAAGCTTAATGTTTCTTAGAAACAGTCTTCAAGTAGTGAGAGAAGATGTTCATCTGTTCTTCTGATCCCTGAGGCCAGAACAAAGGGAGAAGAATAAAGTCCAGTCCAGAGGGTTTAGGTTAGATCTGAGGAAGGATGTCTGCACAGAAAAGTGAGCTGTTAAACAATGGAATGAGTATCAGGAGAAAAATCGTTTGAAACTCCCTCAAAATGGAGCTCTTTAGGATGAATTCAGGTTTGTATCTGTAAAGGATGTCTAAGGATATATTTTTTCTGAAGTCAGGACCGTAGACTTTCTTCCTCTATTCTTGGGACTGTTATCAATGTGGTACAGTGAATGAAGATATTCAAAAGATCTGAGGTCATTAGAAACCTGAGGTGAAAATTGCAGAATGACACATTTGATGTATGCAGGTCTGTCACTACATGATGCAATAGGGTGAAGATTTTTAAAAATCAACCTGAAGACATTAAGCTGTTTAGTTCAATTTTCTTGTATCAGGGTCATATATCATATGACATAGAGTTACCTGACAAATTTTCAGTGGCCTACAGGGAGAGTGCCAGTAGAGGGCAGGGTGCCAATGATTTATCTTGCACTTTTCCAAATTTCTTCATACAGGATTCTTCCCTTCTTCAAATCCTCTTTTTTTGATTGTCTAACAAATCTCCAACACCCAGAAGTGTCCATTATTCAAAATTTCTCTTCTCTTTCAATAATTCCCTCATGCACCCTACTCCCAATTCAAAATGGTGCTCCAAAGAATGGTTCCTGGTTTCCAAGGACCACAAGAGCAATGCCCTGATCATTTTGGTTTTGGAACTCCAGAAGTTTTGTTTTGTTTGAAAGTTCTATTTCCTTTTCAGAAAGGATTTTAGAATGCTGATATTTGCATATTTCATCCCACCTACATGACCACCAGATACTCAAGTTTACACTCTAAGTGACTACATAATGTTGAGCTTATTCTTTGAATGACATTGAGTTATTCAAAAACTTATAGTATGGAAAATACTGAACAGAGAAAAACTTGCCCAGTAGACGATACAATTCAATCTGTGAGGTATTCACCTGACAATAGATCATCTTCATTATCACTGCACATCATGACTAATATATTCTGGAACACTTCTCATTACATTATCATTTTTATTATTGTATTTTATATTGTGTACACACTCTTAACACGATTGGCTCATGAAAATAATAAAGTTGTAGTTTTAAAAATTTTCAAAACTCATTATCATGATGAGTCAAATTATAGTCCCTATACACAAAAGCATAAGATTTAAGTTGACAAGTGACACAATAAAAAATGAATGATGTTTTTGACTTTCAAATATAACAGGAGAAATATCCCTAGCCACATAGTAGGAATCCAGTGAATATTAATTGCTCTTATTTTTGTCATCATCACCTGTATCTTTGTCATTTTCATGGTCATTACGTTAATAACAGAAACCCAATATGTGCTCTGAAATACCTTACATGATAATAGAAGAATTTAACTATGTGTTGAAGTAAAAATACTAGAAGGCAGAGAAAGTAGAAATTAAAGCAAGAGAAATGAAGTGCAGAAAGAGTTCAGAGACGTGAGGCATTACTTGTGACCAGAGTAAATGAGAGAGAATCAGGGATGCTTCATGGAGGAGGAAGCATTTGTGCTGAAACTTGAATGACTGAAACATAGAGACAAAGGAGGAATTTCCAGGTGGACTGCAATGGCATAGCAAAAGGATGAAAATAGAAAACATTTTAGGCATGTGTAGAGAATAGCATGTAAATCTATGTGCCACAGCGTCAAGTGCCCAGAGAGAGATAAGTTGGAGATGAACAAAAATGACAGATTTGGAGGGAGTGGGGCACATAATGGCAATTGCTAATTCCTGTTAAGCTTAGCTTGATTCTAAAGACCATGAGATGCTAATAAAAGGTTGTAGAAATTGTAGAAAGACATAATTGACTTTAAGGTGACTTACAAGGTTTTAAGGTGACCTACAAGGCTTCAAGTCAAGGGTTTTCAAAATGTGGTCCCTGGACCTTCAGCATCAGCATCTCTTGGTAACTCCTTAGAAATGCAAATTATCAGGCATCTTTCCAGACCAACTGGTTGGGAACCTCTGTGGGCCCAGCATCCTGAGTTTACACAAGTCTTCCAGGTGATTCCCATGCAAGCTCGAATCTGAGAATCACTGCTGTAAGTTATAGAGTGGATTGAAGGGGAAAGCCTCCAGAAGGTCTGGGATCCACTATGAACAGAACAATTAGCAGACTAAGAAGGAGGCTATTGAAATACCAGGTGAGAGCAAATGATGGCCTGAGCTAAAGCAATAGATGTAAAAAAAAAAAAAAAAGAAGGTTGAGGCAGTGATACTGTAAAGATTCTTGGCATTATTTAGTGTTTGTCATCATTCATTTTTTAAAAAATGATTTATCAAAAGATAATCCTTAGTCCAAACTATACATATTATAATTAGTCTGATAATGTGAACTTGGCCTAATCACACCAACTTTGCCTTTCTACTTTAAAATGTGGATTCTATTGAAAGAAAATTTGTGCTACCTTTACAACTAGCATAGTGATAACATTTTGTATGAATCTGACAATCTCTGCTATCAGTAAACCTAGAGCTACCAATCCTTTCTTGCTAAATCCCAACTCTATTTGGTTTCACACTATGATTTTTTAATGGTCTTATTTGTGCATTATTTCAATTTTTCATTATATATTGTGCCATTTCGTATTCTCCATGATTATGTTTTCACTGAACAGATGCACTACAGTTTTGCTGCACCAAATTCTATGATCCATAATTAGATGTCAATATGTTTTCTTTATGAACTAAATACATTTTTAGTTACTTGGACATTAATTAAAATCACATGCTGGATTGTTACATCCTTTCAACACATTTTTGAGGAAATATTTTTGGTTTACTTGAATGCTTTAAAACATTCAATTTTATACTATTTAATTCTTTTTCCATATGAACAGATACTGTAGCTAATATATAAATATTAATTACAGAGTTATACTACAGATGCCATTAATGAGATATAATCATTCATATGCAAAAAATATGGTATTTGGTGAATTAGAAAATGGAGGGGTTTTTTAATTGTTGCTTTTTAAGTATATCATGTTCTATATTTATTTTCATGATAATGCTAGAAAAAATAAATAGAACAAAATTTCAGAATAATGGCAAACAACAACCAATATTGAACTACCATGGGAATAGAAGCAAATTTAAAAATTCACAAAAATTCACACACAAACAAACAAAAAAAGCCAGGATGACAAGGTGATACAAAGCTCATACTCATTAGTATGTTAGTGTACTATTCTGAACATTCTTAACTCTTCATGAATTTGAATTATATACTTGTCTCATGGAAAAACTGAGAACAGATTTTTCAAAGGATAAAGAGAATGTCTAGCTTCTAACAAAATGTTGAAAAATCTAACCCCAGAGAGCTATTCTACTCATTCCAGGCATTCTCGGCCATTTTTATAAATGTAGGCTTGAACTGGTCAGAGGTCAAGATAGAAAGGGAAGTAAACATATAAGGAAATTATTCTAGCATGTCTCTGTCATTTTATCTGTTACTCTAAGATTTCCCCATTAAAGCTACATGCAGTTCATGTGAAAATTCAACAAGTATAAAACTCCCTTCAATGGAATTTGTACAATAGAAGCTACAGGGTTTCCTAACACTAGTCCAGTTCTACCTCAAATATATGGGGATATAAAGGAATAAGGACCTTGTGGAAATTTGTTTAACCAAAATAACTCTTACCTGTAGGGTTTCTACTGACTTGCTCCAGGGGATGTCACATATACAAACTGATATTTACTTGGTTATCTGTGAAGTATCCAGAACTACTTATGTCTCTTTAAAGTGGTCAAAGGAATAGTGGTGGGTTCCAATACCTCAGCACTTTAAGTAGTAAGGTGGCATATTTTTGAAAAAAACGCTACAAGAATTTAGCCTTCCAAACACATGAGCACATGTTTTCAGTGATTTTTACATGTGCTTAACAATGACGTTCAAAAACTGAGAAAATTAATTCTGCCTTGAAGATTCCAGAAAAAAAGCTGCAGGAAGTTATTGTCTATTGAGGAGAGATTACCGCTTGACATTTTTCTCACTTGCAAGGTAGTGTCCTTGTTGAAACAGCAGAACCCTCCCATGTTAGGAATTGCCATACTGATTCAGTGTTTGCAGTTCAACAAGACCCTCAGGTGATTCATATTGCACACTGAAGTCTGAAGAACACTTCTCTGAAGCTTTCAGTTAGTCATAACAGAGCACTCATAAATTATATATCCACCATATTCAATACTACCTTAGATACTTGAGGCAAAAGATGACTGGATAAAAGATAATAAGGGAATGTATGCTTTAAAATATATTGGTAAATATAAATATGAAATATAAATTTAATTGGATGTCCTGATTTCATCTGGCAACCCTATCTGAGATATGCACACTGACTTTACTCCTGTCATTTTAGACATTGCACAATGAAACTCCCTCTGGCCCTCATGGAGACTAACCTTTTCCACAGAGTAGCTCTCACTGGTCTCTGTCTCATACCCCTCTGCACAGTCAGGAACAACTCTCTTCTCTGGTATGGCTGTACTGAGATGATACCCACAATAGGGAAATTACTAACGACCAATGATAACTTTTTTTTCTCCTCTAAGTTTTACATTAATATTTGGCAGTCAAAAAACAAATATTAAGACTTTCATTTTTAGCAATATGAAGTAACTTTCCACTGAAAAACTTCTGAAAATGTCAGATATCTTCTTAAATTGATCAATTCAAAAGAAAATAAGAAAAATTTTAAACTAAAACCTAAGTGAATGTGGAAAATAAAGTGTTAGGTGGATCACTGAAGCTAGGTTTCATCCTGAGAGACTTACTAAACAAAGTAAACTTGAGATGTCACTCATACATACTTCCAGAACTCAAGGGACAATACACAAAAACCAAGGCCTGCTCAAAGCAAGGAGACTAAGAGAAAAATCCCTAAAAAGCTGTAACTCCAGAGGTCCAATTTTTGTAGTAAAAGTAGAGTTAAGAATAGCACCCTAAGATAGCATAAGTAAAAGCTGGTTTTCACATAAGTTTGTAGCATAACTTTGTACAGGTAGGTACACACAGGTAGATACTCTGAAAATCTCGAGCCAAAAATTGAATTTACACTGCTTCTAAAGTAGATAATATGCACAGATGCCATAGAGAAGCAAGTGGGAATTCTTTCTTGAGTACCTACCTTCATCTTGGTCTGAAATTTTTCCCACAGTTGATAGTCTAAGAAACATAAGATCATAATCTAAATTGCAAAACTCACTCCCAACTTCATCAAAAAGGCATCAAATGAGAAAACAAGAATAAAATAGCAGGAATGGATTTATAAATAGTAACTGTTAAGTAAATATACCTAATATGTTTTTAAAGTAAAATATGTATTAAAACAAGTAAATATGTATTTAAGTAAAATATGTATTAAAACAAGTAGAAAAATAAACACATTGTTAAAGGAAATGACCAAGCTGATTTGAAAAAGAACCAAGGAGAACTTATAGATATTTAAAAAAACCAAAATTTAGAATTCAATTAGTGGACATAAGAATAGATGAGGAATACGTTAAAATGAAGTTAGTAAACAGATGAGGAGTCTAAGAGAAAGCACCTAAAAATCTGTGCCTTCCCAAAGGTCCAATCTTCATAGCAGAGGCAAAGTTTAAAACATTTATAAACAAAAGACAACTTTCACATGCGTTTGCAGCCTAATTCACACAGTTTGCTTGCTCTGAAAAACTCAATTTAAGATTGAGTTTACAGAAACCTATACAGAAGAAAAAAAAAGATAAGAACTAAGGTAGAGGTGAAATTTGTTTTGTTTGGTTTTTCTTTTTAAATTTTTTTTTATTTTAAAGATACAGAGTACAATTTAGGGTTCAGTATACAAATGTTCACTATGTAGGTACCCTTTTTGATGAGGTGTGCCTCCTTCTCCCTTGGCAGATTCCTACTGCTGCCAATCCCACCTCCAGGCCCCTCCTTTCCGGCAGTTTCCTGCTACTGCCAATCCTTTTCTTATAGTCTTACAATATGTTCTCATGCATAAGTGAACCCTAGAGGTGATCTTTGAAAAAATAATTACTGAGCATTATCTCATACAATGAAAGACATAAATCCACATATTTAAAAAGCGCCAAATTTCCCAAGTTAGATCAATGAAAAAAAAAAAAAATCCCGTTTAGACTTACTACAATGAAAATTACGTAACACCAAAGGTGAAGAAAAATTAGAATAATTAAAAACAAAAATATTTTTGATGAATGAAAAAAGGTTGATAATTGACTCCGTAAAAGAAGAACTTGAAAGAATTTTGTGATCAATGAGAGGAGAAGAAAACTGTGAATAATGTATTCTATCCATGAAATTTTCTCTTGAGAACAAGAGGGCATAAGAACTTTTCCAAAGAAAAACGTAGTAAAGTTTCTCAGCACACAAGAAATGAAAGAAGTGTTCTTGATTGGATAAAGGGAACTAGAAAAAAAACTGATAGCAAGCACCATTCTTATTAGCAAAATATTGAAAATTTGTCCCAAGGCATCAGGAACAAGACAATGGTGCCTATTCTCACTTGCCTTCATGATGGTATTCGTTGTCATGACCAACGCAGTAAAGCAAGAAAAATAAATCGAAGTATGTGCCCTGGAAATTAGAAAGTAAAATTTTCATTAGTTATCAACATATTATTTCCAAGTAGAAAGTCTAGCAAAATAAATAAATATATATTAGAATTAATTAGAAGCCAAGTGTTGCAAGCTTGTGAGATACAAAATAACATACACAAATCAATTACACTTTTACACTCTAACCACAAGTTTAAAGTATTATTTAATGTTTAAAAAAAAAAAACTATGAAGTCTGAGGACTAAATCTAATACAGATCTGTAAGAAAATTTATTTAAGATATTATGAAACTTCTTAAGTATCAAGGAAAGTAAAATAAATGAAGACAGGTTCAATCATATGGAGGATTCTAAACCCTAAAGACATCAAACCTCCCAAGTTTATCAATAAAATTAGTAACAATTGCTAAAGTGATTTTCTTTCAAAAGAAGTTGACAAGCTGGTTAAAAATGCAAGATTAAAGGGCTAAGAATTGCTAAGACTATTCTGAATAATAAATTAAAGCGTGTCTCTTATCATATTTCAAAAAGTATTTTGAAATTATTGAAACTAAGACAACGTGGTATTGCTACAGAGACTGAAATATAGTCTAAACAAAATAGTCTGGAAGAAGCCCACATGTACAAAGAAACTTGATTTATTATAAAGATAACAATTCAGATCATTCATAAAAAGATGAAATTTACAATAAACAGCGCTGGAACAATTTGTTATCCATATGAAAAAATATAAATAAAACTGGATTTTTACTTCACACCTTTCCAAAAAATTAATCCAGTAGTGTTAAGGAACTTTTATGACATGTAGGAGAATTTTTCTATAAGCTCAAATAAAAGAATTTTGACACAATAGAAAAAGTGCAAACCACACAAGGTAAAATTAGGAATTGAATCACATTCAAATTAATCAATTTTGTTGAACAATATTTGTTATTCAACTAAGAAAAAGAAATTTTTCCAACATTTATAACAGGGACTAAGATCCAGAATTTCCAAAGTATTTCTAAATAAATAAGAAAGCATAGCATAGAAAGTGGACAGATAAATAAATTAGCAGATGCTCCACAAAAGAGGATATTCAAATAGATAATAAACAAATGAAAAAGTTCTAAAATGCAGTAACTTTCAGAGAAATATACATTAAAACTACAGTAACATAGCATTACACACATACTAAATGTGCAACTACATTGAAAGTCTGACAACACCAAGAGTTGGCACATATGAGATGCCAACAGAATATTGATACACATATTCAATGCTGGTGGTCATATAAGCTGGTAAACTACACTGGAGGACAGTTGGGAATTATCTATGATATTTGAATACATACATTTCTTATGACCCAGAAATTCCATTTATAGATGCAAACTCTAAGAAAATAGGGTTATATACACACGAAGAGATACAATTAAGAATATCCATGATGGCACTGTTTATAACAGCAAGTATCCACTAACGTATTCAATATGTAAATCAGGGTATCATCATACAATGGAATGCTGAGGAGCAATGGAAAGTTCATTTATTACCTTTAACCCCATTGATATGTTCAAACCTCAGAAACCAAATACTGAGGGGAAGACTAAGTTGCTGAATACATACAGATTATTCTGCTCCTGGAAAGGTAAAGACAACATAAATGTAAGAAACATGCGGTTTAATATTAGAAACATGTGATTAAAAAATATAAAGAGGCCAGACTCGGAGGCTCAGCCTGTAATCCCAGCGCCTTGGGAGGCCAAGGTGAGTGGATTGCCTGAGCCCGCGGGTTCGAGATCCTCTCCGGCAACTTGGCGAGACCTCATTTCTACAATAAATCAAAAATTAGCCAGGCGCGTGCCTATAGTTCCAGCTACGCGGAAGGCTGAGGCGGAAGGATCACCGGAGCCCAGCAGGTCGAGGCTGCGGTGGCCAGGAGTGGCCACTGCACTCCAGT